>NC_080690.1:69393188-69677850 GCF_030445035.2 Dasypus novemcinctus | reverse complement strand
GGTCAGGGGAAAGGGGCGGGATGTAAGCATTGGGCAGAGCCCTTGCGAATTTAGAAGAGCGGCACGGCGGGAAGCTGCTCCCAGTAGGCTTACCTTGTCCAAAGTGGCCACGAAAAGCAGGATGAGAATGAGGATGTGAAGGGCCGAGACCACCAGCAGGAGGAGAGACATGGCTGCGGGGGTCACCTGGCGTGGGCAGAGTCAGGAGACGGCGTCTCCAGTGGAGGCAAGGGAGCCCGTGAGACATTCCAGGCCCGGTGGGGGACGGGACTGGGGGCAGGGTCTCCCGGGTCTGAGGGAGGAGGGGGCTGGGGCCTGGGTTCCTGGGTCTGAGGGAGGAGGGGCTGGTGGCCTGGGCTCCTGCATTCCTCAGGGGCAGGAAAGGGCCTGAGATGGACCCTTGGGTCCTGGAGTGAGTAGGACTGGGAATGTGGTCCCTCAGAAGGACACATACATGGCAGAATACAAAAATCTAGAAGCATCAGGAGCTGAGGGCTGTCCCCCGCGACAGGCATCTTGACTCACCCCACTACTCCTCTTCTGGGGTTGGGGTGGGGGCGAGGGGGGGGGCCGGGTGAGTCACTGGTGATGACTCATCCCACCCCACTGTCTGCAAGCACCAGGGAAACCCCAGCCCCTGGCTATGCCCACGAGGTCCGCACCCCACCCAGCTGCCAGCCTGGTGCCAGCTTGACACCTGGATCCTTGTGGGGTGTTGAGGGTTTAGAGAGGCCCAAGAAGAAGGAGCCAGCCTCCCATGCCCCTATCGTGTTCAAAAAAGGGAGGGTCTGGAGGCTCCCCAGGATGGCGGGGGGGTGGTGGTTCTAAGCAAAGCCTGGACCTCAGGATCCTCAGGGGAGAGTGGACACCCATGGGGAAAAGCTACAGGAAGTTTTGGGGTTGAGGGCTCTGCTGGGGTCCCCCAAATCCTGCCAGGCCCCTTCCCTTCCTTTATCGCCACCCGGAGGGCTAAGAGATCCCTTCCAAAGTTATGGGTTCCCTTGGGGGCTGAGAGTGGGGAGTCTCTCCCAGCCTGGGGTGTCCTCCCCAAACTACTGCAGTCCCAAAGTAAAGAAAGAAATCCCAGTCCGATTAACGGACTGGAAACTTACCGAGAGCCGCGGGAAAAAGTCAGAGTCTAGTCCCTTGCTTGGGCCTCCGTGCCCCGCCCTGCGCCTCCCGCCTTCCACCCTCTCGAGGCCCCCGCCTCCCTCGCCGGCCTCCTCCCTCTCTCTTCCCCCGGCTCACTCCCTCCTTTCCAATCCGGAGCGCTCTCTCTCGCTCTCTCCCCGTCTGCTCCCCACAGCCCCCCTCTCTCCTGACTGTCCTCACTGCCTCGGCTTCGTCCTCCTTTCTCTCTTCTCCCAGTTTCTCTTTCCGCTCTCCTGGTTTCTCTTCCCCTACTCCTCTCAATATATACTGACCCTTTTATACCCACCCTCACCGCACCCAGCTGATGCACGCACCAGCCAGAGGGTGGGCCCAGCCACGCTGGTTCCTCATTCTCCTGGCCCCCACCCTCCACCTCCAGATGGGCATCTTCTGGGGCTCCTGCCCAGTGTCAATATGAGAAATCCCCCGGGGGCTGCGGGGTGAGGGTGGTGCGGGGTGCGGGGAGAGTCAGGGGCTGGGAGGGCCCGCTTATCACTCCTGTTTCTTGTCCTGGGACTGCACTCCTTGTTGGGGTTTGGGGCTGGACATAGGGAGAAATGGAAGCCTGTGGAGGAGGCCAGACTCCTGTGGAATTGGCACTATGGTAGGAAATGGGATGCGGAAGATTCTGGAATGGGGCAGGAGTTGGAAATTTAAGAATCCACTTAAATGCATTCATCCTGGCTGGATTACCTCAGACCAATTAATTCCCCTCTCTGAGCCTGGGTTTCCTAATTCCTGAAATGGGTATGACAACAATAATCATGCTGACAATATACTAATACTTCAGATACTGTTGGGAGAATGGAGTAAGGTGATACTGGCACACTAACGCACTTAACGTTTTCTTTCTTCTTTCATCAAATATTCATTGATCTCCTATAAACCAGAAGTTAATCAGGAACGAGGCAGGCACAATTCCTGCTGCTGTTATGGAGTTTACCTTCTAGCATTAGGAGATACACAATACAAAAACAACAACACATATCCATGAACTGAATACATTTCAGGCAGTGATGAGTGCTTTGAAGGAAATAAAATTGAGGGAGGGAGATGAGGTGGGGGGTGGCTCCCTTAAACAGGGTGATCAGGGAAGGCTTCTCTGAGGGGGTGATGTCTGAGCTGAGACCTGAAGCCAGGAGTCATTGGGATGCTGAGGGGAGGAAAAAGCAGCTGGTGCAAAGGCTCTTGAGAACAAGCTTGGGTTGTTTGGGGAACAGACAGAAGGCTAGTGTGGCTGAAGCCCAGGGAGCCGGAGGGAGTGGTGGGAAGGGAAAAAAAGGGGGGCCCTTGAGGACTGTGGGAGGAGTTTGGGTTTTATTCTCAGTGCAGTGGGAAGCCATTGGAAGTTTGAAACAGAAGAGTTACAGGGTCCCTGTTGTACCAGGGACTTAATGTTAACTATTCTTATTATTCTTGGGTTATTGAATTAGGATGGGGGTGTTGATGAGGTAATGGGTCTCTTGGGAGGGTTGGGTGCTGGGGACATATCTAGTCTCCTGAAGAGTGAAGGCCAGGGCCCAGGCGTCTGGGGAACTGGGGTGGGGGAAAGTTGTTAGTTCATCTGGGGTGGTTCAGTTGGGAGACTGGGAGATCCAGAAGCTGAGTTACTGGCATAAAACAGACTAGAGTCAGAGTGGCTGGATTAAAATCCAAGCTGCTTTACTTACTAGCTGTATGATTTGGGGCAATTTACTAATAACCTCTCAATGCCTCTGCTTCTTCATTTGTAAAAGAGGCATAATAATAGCTCCTACATCAATCACAGCACAGTTCTCAGAACAGTAGCTGGCACACAGTAAGCACTTACATGGGACTTTCTAGTATTTGTGAAGGGGCAAATTCTTGAGTCCATGGTGAAAGCTAAAGCTGGAAGTCCAAAGACTGCGGTTCTGAACTTGAATCCCCAAGGTTAGAAAGTCTGGGTCACTGAGGTAGAAAAATTAGGAGTTGCAGGGTCATGTGCCCCTGAGGCGGTGCCGGAAAGGCGGACGGGACGTGGATTCTAGGAGTGGTGGGAGAATTAGGGACAAGGCGGATGGAAACTTTAGCGGGGAGGTGGAAGAGTCTGGGATCCCGAATCAAGTACTCTGAGTGGAATCTGCGCCAGATTTGGGTATTTCGGGGCCCCTCAGGGTCCCCCATACCAGGGCCCAGTAGAAAAGGGAAAATCAGGGAACTTCAAGGGCGGCGGCGAGATCTCCCCCTCCTGGGCCTCCGAGGCTACGCGCAGAGTTGAGGACCCGCGGGCCGCTTCCTCCCACAGGAAACCGCAGGCGTCGGGCACACCCAGCCTGCAGGGTGCAGCGTCCACCCCGGGCTGGCCCACGTGGGCCGCGACCAGCCGCCGAGGGGGCGTGCCCAAGGGGGCGTGCCCGGAAGGCGGAGGCGGCACGAGGAGCCCTAAGCCCCGCCTACATCCGCGATTCAGAGCGCGGAATCCTTAGGCAGCCAGGGTTTTTGGCCGGTTCGCCGGAGGCCGTTGGCTGCGCATGCGTAGCGGGCTGCTGCGAGGATCCGAGGCGGTGGTGAGGTTCTCCCCTTCACAACTCCCGGCACCGGCAGCGCTCCCCTCCTAATGAATCTTCTCAAAATAACGTGGTCTTGATAAGCTCGAGACACGCACCCGTGAAGCCCCGTCCCAAAGGGCCTCTTGCAAGCTCCAAACCCTTCCAGGGCCTTCTAGACATTTCCCTCCGGCCCTGCCTCCACGGGCTCCTCAGCTCCTGCCTCTCCTTCCCGGAAGCACACAGCCCGCCCTACAGAGGTACGCCACACTCCCGAGACTCTCACAGTCCCATGCTCCCCACCCCGACCACCCCTGCCTCCCACTGGCCCTTCCCCGATTAGCTCTGCCCCTCACAGGTCTTCAGCACCAACGTTCTTTCAGGACACTCAAGCCGCCCCTGATGGCCCCCGCCCCAGGCCCCTCTCAGGTTACTCCAGACACGCTCTCGAGGCCCCGCCCCTCGCAGGCCTACCCCGGCACGCCAATCAAGGCCCTCAGCCCTTCCCCTCACAGGTCCTGTCAACCCCTCCCGTCACAGGTCAGCCCCGCCCCTCACCGACCCTCCCAAGCCCCGCCCATTAAGACCCTACGAGGCCCTCCACTTGCAAGCCCTCTCTGCCCCGCCCATCCAGGCTCTCAGCTCCGCCCATCAAGGCTCTCCCAGCTCCTCCCATCCGGGCTCTCCCAGACCCGCCCATCCAGGCTCTCCCAGCCCCTCCCATCCAGCCTCTCAGCCCCGCCCATCCAGGCTCCCAGCCCCGCCCATCAATGCTCTCCCGGCCCCGCCCAGGCCGCCCCGCCCTCCGGGCCCAGCTCGGCCCTCAGCCCGCCTGCGGGTCACTTGCAAGCCCCCGACGGCTCCGCACGTCTCCCACTCGCAGCCTCCTTAGCCCCTCCCCGCGCCAGGCCCTCCTCCCCCAGCGACCCAGCCCCTCCCAGGCCGCTGTCCTCAGGCCTCATTGGCCCCTTATCTCCCCAGTAACCAGACCACAACAGTGAGCCTGAAGCACCAGGGACAAGTCCCGCGCCCCGGCAGGTAGGACCCGGCTGGGGTTCCTCCACCTCTGTGACCCCCTGCCCCAAACAGGCCGGCCGGGGAGAGGCCGAGACCCCCGAGGGGCGCGGGGAGACCCAGAGCCCGCCCCGGGGGAGTCGACGCCGAGGGAGGCCGGAGCAGGTTCTGGACTCGCCCCCGCGCCGCCCTCGCCCCGCCGCCCCCTGAAGGGGTCTCATGTCGGCCCCTGCAGGAGCCGCACCTTCTTCAGCCGAGATGCCCTTGGGACCATCGGCAGGGGCCGCCCACTCCGAGGACGAAAGCGAGACCGTCCTGGAGGGAATGGGTAACTGCTGCGTTCCCGTCTTTGTCCACTTGTTCTTGTCCCATCCTGAACTTTCCCCAGGTCCAGGTCCTGCACGGCGACGTGGACGAGGCGATGGGTGGACCAAGCCTGGGGGGGCGGGCAGGGAGACCTCGCAGGGGTTACCAGGCGAGCAGGAAGGCAAGGGTGTTACAGCAGAGAGACGAGCCTAGAACGGGGTGTCTCAGCCCCGGTGCTGCCCCCCGCGCTGTGGGAGGTTTAGCTGCATCCCCGGCCTCTACCCACCAGATGACAGTAACCGCCCTCTTTAACCACCCCCCCCCCCCCAACAATCGTGGCCACCAAAAATATCTGCAGACATCCAATGTCTGGTGTGTGTGGGGGGGATGGGGGGGGCAAAATAGTCCTGGTTTGAGAACTACTAGATTAGAGCAAAGTGCCTCGGGGGTGGGGAGTTGGGGGGTGAGACTGGAGAGGTAGGTGGGTGGGACCTTGTCCTGAGGGTGCTAGGGGGGCCATGGGAGGGTTGTAAGTAGGGACGGAGGGGCAGGATCAGCTCTGGAGCTGTGAGGGGAGGCCAGCAGGTTGGGGCCTGACCCTAGGGCACAGGGCAGAGAGAGTGAGCTGGCAGGTGGGGCAGCCGGCTGTGGAGGCTGAAGGGGGAGGGAGGGTGCAAGGGTGGTGCCTGAGGGGCTAGCCCCAGGCCTGCTTTCAGATCCTTCAGGGCCCCTGGGACAGAGAGGCTTGCCAGGAGTGTCCTCTAGTGGGAAAACCTAGGAGATTAGGATTGGGGTACAGGGAGTAGGAAGGGGTAGGGGAGTTTGAGAGACACAGGAAATGAGATAGAACCCTAAAGCCGGGTATTGTGGGGGGCTGACCTGTGCTCCTGAGCCTGCAGTTGGCATTTTGTGAGACCCTAAGGGTACGAGAATTCCTAGGTCCTGGGGAGGAGGGCTGGGGGCCGAGGTGCCTACTGAGTGGCTTGCCCGGCCCCTGCAGCGGATTGGGAGCTGAGCAGACTGCAGAGACAATGCAAGGTGATGGAAGGCGAGAGGCGGGCCTACAGCAAGGAGGTCCACCAGCACATCAACAAGCAACTGTGAGCCTAGTGCCCGTCCCGGAGGGGAGGTGGAGGGGGATCTGAGGGAGGAGGGTAGGGGCAGTGTGTCAGCCTTGAGCGGTGCCGAGCTCTGTCCCCTTGCTGGCAGGGAGGAGATCCGGCACCTGGAGGAGATGCGTGCCAAGCTCCAGGTGCAGATCAGTGTTGCCCAGAGCCAGGTCAAGAGGCTGCGGGACAGTGAGCGGCTGGAGCGCATGGGCCGCCTGCTGAAGTGCCGGGCCCAGGCCGAGGCTGAGGTCAGGGCGCTGCAGGAGCAGACCCGAGACCTGGACAGGCAGGTGGGTTTGGAGACTAGGTTCCTGGGGATCCTGAGTAGGAACAAGTGCCTGTTGTAAGCACTGAGCCTCGACTTCCTCATCTGAGAAAAGGGACTATTGAAATCACCAACCTGGTAGGGTTGTGTTCAGGCTGCAGTGGGAATATGGTTGCTGAGCGCTTAGTGTAGCTCAGGCATTCTGAAAGGGGCTTGTGGAAAGGGTTACCTGCTGGAGCATGCATTCACCTGCCATCCAAGCTGGTTGACCAAGGGCAGATGATCTCCACCTTTCTGGGCCCTTGTTTCTTCATCTACTAAGACAGGATGCCAGAAATGCTGTCCTCGATACTCAGCAGAGTCTAGTTGGGTTTCTAATCCCATCTCCCTCAGAACCTTGCTATTTGACCTTGGAAACAAGGGGATTTTCTAGGCCAGTGTTCTTTTGAGCTTTTTTGACCATGACTTGCGATGCAGTTTATACACACACAGACACAGACAGGTATAAACATATATGTGCTATATATAATTGAAACAAAAGTTTCACCAAAAAAATGTCTATGTAGGATTCATTCTGCTATTTTCTATTTTATTTACAAAAAAAAAAAAGCTCTTTTAGACCTAATAAAATGATTTCTTGTACACTATTGGGTTACAAGAGTTTGACAGTTACTCATCTTGGTGGTCTGCATTAGTTTCCTTTTGTGGCTATAACAAATTACCCTAAACTTGGTGACTTTAAACAGTGTAAATTTATTATCTTACAGTTCTGAAGGTTGGAAGTCCAAAATGGGCTTCACTGAGCTCAAGTCAAGGTGTTTGCAGGGCTGTGTTCCTTCTGGAGGCTCAAGGGGAGAATCCATTTCCTGCCTTTTGCAGCTTCTAGAGGCTGCCCACGTTCCTTGGCTCTTGGCCCCTTCCTCCATCCTCGAAGCCAAGAATGACCCATTGAGACTTTTCTCCTGCTGCATCATTCTGGTTCTCGGCTTTCATTGAACATGTCCTCTGATTCTGCCTCTCCCTTCTCCCTCTTTCTGTTATAAGGACCCTTTGATTACACTGGATCCACCAAAAAAAATCCAGGGTAATCTCCCCATCTCAGTATTCTTCACTTAATCCCATATATGAAGTCCCTTTTGCCATATAAAGGAATGTAGCCACAGGTTCTGGGGATTAGGACATGGACATCTTTGTGGGGGGAATGGTATTATTCTGCCTACCACACAGTCCCTAGGTTTATTACCCTTGACTTTCAGTCAGCCTGTTTATTTGTACAGTCCTCTCTACCACCCCGAACTGCTTTTTGGCAGCTGAATTCCAATTTAACACGCCAAACTTTTGTCTCTTTCATGGGAGTATGGGGTTTAGTCAGTGAATTGGTTTTCCTTAGTCTTTCATAAAAAGTCACCAGAGTCAGGCCAAAGCAGGTGTGATTTTATTATCTTGACTCCTTGGACTCCTTTGCCCTAAGAAACCCAATTTGGAGAATTATAGCTAGATGGGGGATAAGGTCCCTAGAGTAGGGCTCTGCAGAGTTCCCCATGAGGTCAAGAAAGGATGTGGTGATCTGATGACATTCATTCACTCAGCAAATATTTATTGAGTTTGTACTAAGTGCCAGGCACTGTTCTAGGTTTTGGGGACAGAGCAGTGAACAAAACACAGATGCTCTTAAGCAGCTGACATTCTGCTGGGTGAGATAGATAATACGCCAAATAAAAGCTCATTAACTTGTAACTTTGGAGGTTTCTTTTCTGCCACTATTGCTCATTAGAAACCTCAGGAGAGATGCTTTTGCTGCAGGACAGCTAAAGATTAGAACAAGTACACTTTTTTATTTTTATTTTTTAATTATTATTATTATTTAAGTACACTATTTTTAATATCACTAGTCTCATAAGAGGTAGGGGAAGTTTCCAGGAAACCCCAATTCCAACCTTGCACCTGCCTACCAAACAACAAAAATTCAAACAAAATTTGAAGCTGGGGCCCAGTCAGAAGTCCCAGTGGGCAGAAAGCTGGGAGGAGTGGTTTTATTAGGGTGGTTACCCATAATCGCGGTGCCAAGGGGAAACTGAGCCTTGGGCCAGTTGTGAGGTTAGAAAGGGGAGTCTGAGAGTCCTTTGGTGAGCTTGCCCCTCAAAGGGGAGTCTGAAGTGAACCATGGTTAGTAGCATCCTCTGGCTACTGGTAGAAGCAGGTAAGCCTTCTGGAGCCCAATTTAGCCCCACAGGATCTCCATTGATTAAAATGAGCCAGTGAACTCTCAATCTAAGATCATCACATTCACCAAGAGGAAGCTCCCATGGCTGAGAGACGGTGGGAACAGTGAACAGCCCTAAGGACTGCAGGTATTACAGCCATCAGTATAAAGTGTAGAACAGCTATATAAATTACATTTAACAAATAAAGACTACTCACACAAGAAAATTAAGATGTTACTACTAATGAAGAGATGGATTGGAGAAAAGCAAAAAAAAAAAAAGGAACTTGTAGAAATAAAAGTATAATTTGCTGAAATTAAAAAAAAATCTCAAGACTAAGACATAAGGAGGCAATAATATTGCAAAAATTAAATGAAAACATTGAGGCAAAGAAATGGTAGCTTACACTATGACAAGTAGGGGAGACGGAGTGCAACCTGAGGCTGACATGTCAGATTTTGGAATCTGTGTGGTTAGCCAGTTTAGATATCAACTCTCAAGAAAAATGAGCATCCATCACGAAAAGATTTCCTAAGTACATGCCAGAATTAATTTAAACACAGCTGCATTTAGATATAACTTGATTTAAAATATATATACATAAATAAATGTAATATATCTTTAAAAAAACCCTCAATTGATAAGTTAAAGAAACACCACTGAAGAAAGAATTAGTGAACTAAAAGATATGTCCCAACAGATTACCCAGAATGCAACATAGGGATATAAGGATTTATGAAATATGAAAGAAATATTAAGATAGTAGGGGGAAGCGGATGTGGCTCAAGTGATTGGGCTCCCATCTACCATATAGGGGGTCCAGGGTTCGATTCCCAGGGCCTCCTGGTGAAGGCAAGCTGGCCTGCATGGCAAGCTGGCCCAAGTGGAGTGCTGGCCTGCACAGGAGTGCTGGCCTGAGTGGAGAGCTGGTGCACCAAGATGATGCAACAAAAAGAGAGACAGAGGAGAGACAATAAGAGACACAGCAGACCAAGGAGCTGAGGTGGCACAAAGATTGAGCACCTCTTTCCCACTCCAGAGGTCCCAGGATTGGTCCCTGGTGCTGCCTAAAGAGAAGACAAGCAGACACAGAAGAATGAACAGCGAATGTACACAGAGAGCAGACAATAAAGTGTGTGTGTGTGGGAGAGAAATAAGTAAATCTTAGAAAAGAAAAGACAGTAGGAAGAAAGAATGAGGAGTAAAATATATCTAATTAGAGTTCCAGAAGAAGATAATAGAATGGAGACAAGGCCGTAATGCAGGGGTTCTTAACCTTTTTTGTTCCATGGACCCCTTTGCCAGTCAGGTGAAAACCACAGACCTCTTACTAAGTCCACACTATACTGTGTATTATTTAATAAATATATCACACCTGTACCAACACATCCCCAGAATAATAATTTTTTTTAAAAAATTTAAGTTCAAGCTCATTGACCCCTTGTTAAGAACCTCTGCAATAGGAGTGCTTTATTTTCAGTGTTACAGTTGGGGTCATAGAATAAAACTCCCCAGTTGCTATATATTTTTTCTAGCTAAATACCATAAAGAAGATTACATCATAATGACCCTCCAGATCCCGGAAAACAACCATAATTTCTAAAGTTTTGACTGGCTGTTAACCTCCAAATGTGGTCTTTATTTCTTGTGGTGAAATGATGTGCCTTTCCTTGCCTAAACCCTTTCTCGATGTGCATTATTTAGTGTCCTCTAATTTAGTCATTTTTTATAAATATGTCTATAAACATTGAACTTTAAAAAAATCTTATTTATTCCATTACTGTAGCACTTGGCTGATTAAAAAAAAAAAAGTAATTTAGTAATTTCTTACCATATCCTAAATCTGTCTTTTTTTTTTAAATAAAAAAGAAGAGACCCCACCCCTCAAAAAAAAAAAAAAAAAAAAAGAACCCCTGTAATAATAATGGATATAGATTCCCCAGAACTCATGAAAAACGTGAATTCACAGATCCAGGAATCATGAGGTACTCCCAACGGGGTAAATAAAAGGAAATCCATGCCTACACTGCAGAACATGAATGACAGAGAAGACATTTCAAGCAGCCAAAGAGGACAGATCATATTTAAAGGAATGACAGAATGGAAGCAGACTTCTTAACAGCAACAAAGTTGTGATATCTTCAAAGTGCTGAGGAAAAATAATTGTAAATCTACAATTATTTACTCTGTGTATTAGCCAAAGGGGTGCTGATGCAAAATACCGGAAATCTGCTGGGTGTTTATAAAGGGTATTTATTTGGGGTAGGAGCTTACAGATACCAGGCCATAAAGCATAAATTACTTCCCTTACCAAAGTCTGTTTCCACGTGTTGGAGCAAGATGGCTGCTGACGTCTGTGAGGGTTCAGGCTTCCTGGGTTCCTCTGGGCTCAGCTCCACAAGGTCAGATGTAGACTATCAGGAGAACAGCTCTGTCTCTTTCCCCGGAGTTCCAACTTCAGCATCTAACTCCAACATCATAACTCCGACAGCAGAAAACCTCAACTCTGTTCTTTGCCATGCCTTTTATCTGTGAGTCCCCACCCACCAAGGAGTGGGGACTCAACACCTTAATCATAACTCAATCATGCCCATGTACAAATCAGATTACAAACATAATCCAATATCTATTTTTGGAATTCATAACCATATCAAACTGCTACACTCTGTAAAGGACCTTTCAAGACCTTTCAAGAAGAATAAAAAGACATTTACTTATAAAGCAAAACAGATATTTTACAATGAAAAATCCTTCCATAAATGAACTTGTAAAGGGTATATTTCAGGAAGAAGGAAAGTTATCCCAGAATGATGGTAGAGAGAGATGCTGAAAGGAATGGTAAGTAATTAAAATGGTTATCTTGTATCTATTTGGGACACTTGAGAAGAATGTAGATTATACTGTTGTTGGGAAGAGTGTTTTATAGATGTCCATTATGTGTGATTTATAGTATTATTCAAGTCTTCTATTTCCTTGTTTATCATCTGTCTAGGTATTCTTTCTGTTATTGAAATTGGAGTACTGAGGTCTCCAGCTATTATTGTTGAATTGTCTATTTCTCCCTTCAATTCTGTCAGTTTTTGTTTCATGTATTTGGGGCTCTGGTGCATGCATGTTTATAATTGTTATGTCTTCTTGGTGGATTGACTCTTTTATCATTATAAAATGTCCTTCTTTGTCTGTCATCACAATTTTGTTCTAAAGTCCATTTTGTCTGATATTAGAATAGCCAGTTCGGCTGTCTTTATATCCTTTTACTTTCAGCCTGTTTGTGTCTTTGAATCCAAACTGCATTTCTTATAGACAGCATATAATTGGATCATGTTTTTTTTCAATCTATTCTGCCAATTGCTGCCTTTTAATTGGACTGTTTAATCCATTTACATTTAATATAGTTACCAATGAGGTAGAATTTATGCCTGCCATTTTGCAGTGTGTTTTCTATATGCTTTATGCCTTTTTTGTTATTCTTATTTCTTCATTATTGGAACACTATTTTTTTTTGTGTGTGTTAAATAGATATTTTCTGGTGTAGCATTTCAATTCTCTTGTCATTTCTTTTATCACATATTTTAGAGTATATTTTTTCATGGTATCCCTGGGGACACAATTTACTTAATTTATAACAATCTAGTTTGTATTAATACCAATTTCATTTCACAGTATAAAAAAATGTTTGCTTTTATATAGTTCCATCCCCCTTCACCTTTCTTTTGTGTTATTATTGTCACATAAATTAAATCATTATCCATTTACATTTTTATGTTAACAGATTTTTTTTTAACTTTTTTTTTTTTAAAGATTTATTTACTTATTTCTCTCCCCTTCCGCCCTGGTCCTGGTTGTCTGTTCTCTGTGTCTATTTGCTGTGCCCACTTCTGTTGTTGTCAGCGGCATGGGAATCTGTGTTTCTTTTTGTTATGTCATCTTTGTTGTGTCAGCTCTCCGTGTGTGTGGCACCATTCCTGGGCAGGCTGCACTTTCTTTCGCGTTGGGCGGCTCTCCTTAGGGGGCGCACTCCTTGCGCATGGGTCTCCCCTACGCGGGGGACACCCCTGCATGGCAGGGCACTCTTTGCGCACATCAGCACTGCGCACGGGCCAGCTGCACACAGGTCAAGGAGGCCTGGGGTTTGAACCGCGGACCTCCCATGTGGTAGATGGACGCCCTAACAACTGGGCCAAGTCCGCCGCCCAGATTTTTAATGATTCCTTTTTATGCAGTTGTCACTTAAGATAGAAGAAAAAAGTTACAAAGAAAAAAATATTTTTACTGTCTTTTTTAAAAAGATTTATTTTTTATTTATTTCTCTCCCTCCCCCGCCCCAGTTGTCTGCTGTCTGTGTCCATTCACTGTGTGTTAATCTGTGTTTCTTTTTGGTGCTTCATCTTGTTGTGTCAGCTCTCCATGTGTGTGGCACCATTCTTGGGCAGGCTGCACTTTCTTTTGTGCTGGGCGGCTCTCCTTACGGGGCGCACTCCTTGCGTGTGGGGTTCCCCATGTGGGCGACACCCCTGTGTGGCACGGCACTCCTTGCACGCATCAGCACTGTGCATGGGCCAGCTCCACACAGGTCAAGGAGGCAGGGAGTTTGAACCTTGGACCTCCCATGTGGTAGGCGTACGCTCTATCCATTGGGCCAAGTCCGCTTCCCATTTACTGTCTTTTATATTTACCTATTTGATTATCTTTAGTGGTGCTTTTTAATTCTTCATGTGGATTTGAGTTACTCTCTAGTATCCCTTCGTTTTAGCCTGGAGGATTCCCTTTTGTATTTCTTATAGGGAAGATCTAGGGACACGTTCTCTCAGTTTTTTTATTTTTCTGGGAATGTTTTAATTTCTTCATTTTTGAAGGAGAGTCTTGCTTTAGCCTTCACCGCCTGCTTGTGTAGTCTCACCAGCTCAGCAGAGGTGAGAGCTTAGGGCTGTCTCTGGTCTTTCCTAAGCATGTACACAGCCCTGCCTACATGCGTGGCCTTCTAGATTCCCAGGAATATGTCAGGACTTTTCAAAGCCCCAGTAGCGATTTTATTCCCCAACTTCTCCTTTTAAGCTTTTTGGTTAGTTTACTGTTTGCCTCTGTTCTTATCTATTTGGCAGAAAACCACAGTGTTAATCTTTTGTTTAAAACAAATGCCCTTGGGGAAAAGGGTTTTGAACTACACTAGCTCTGCGTCAGGTCAAATACAGACAGCCTGGCAAATGGGGTCTTCCAGGAAACCACCAGACAGGTCACATAACGAAATTCTCTGGGAATGAGGTCTTAAAAGAGCTCTGCTCCCATTCCGTTCCCTCTGGTGGTTGCCAGACTGATTTTCCCAGGGGATATGAGCTGTTACTTTCCAAGGCTACCACAGAGCTGGAGTGTGGGGGATGCCACTAGGGCAAGTTAAGACACCATGAAGTTTATTCTTACCGAGATTCAGCTGTTTTTCTTGAGTAAATGCTCCCCAGTTTGCTGCAAGTCTTGATTAATTTCCAGATTTCTGCAAATGTTGGTTCTGACCTATTTTTTTTTTTTTTTTGCCATTTTTCTCCTCACTTTTATGGAGAAAATTTTTTGAGGTCCTTACTGTGCCATTTTCGCTGACATCCATCTTCTATCTATCTATCTATCTATCTATCTATCTATCTATCTATCTATCTATCTATGTATCTATCTCTCTATCTATCTTTCATCTATCTATCTATCTTTTTAGGAGATTCCAGGAATTGAACCCAGGACCTCATACATGGGAAGCAGGTGCTCAAATACTGGGGTACATCTGCTCCCCAATGAGAGTTCTTTATTTTTTATTTTTTAGGACATTCTGGGGATCAAACGCAGGACCTTGTATATGGGAAGCAGGTGCTCAACCACTTGAACTACATCCATTCCCCTTATATCTATTTTGAGGCAAATGCCGATTAAGAGAAAATAATAGCATAATAGCACATAAAAGTTAATTTTGAGGTTAGGAAAAGACTTAAAGTATTTTTTTTCTCTCTCTCTTTTTAAAAGATTTATTTATTTATTTTTTCCCCTTCCTCTCCTTCTACCCTGCTGTTTTTGCTGTCTGTGTTGTCTTCTCATTTTCTCTCCTCTAGAATTCCCTGGGATTTGATCCTGGAGACCTCTGATGGAGAGTTTCCCTGTCAATTGAGTCACCTCATTCCTGGTCTCTGCTGTGCTTCACCTTGACTCTCCCCTTGTCTCTCTTTTGATGCGTCATTATCTGCTGCGTGACTCACCTGTGCGGGCACTGGCTTGCCGTGTGGGCACGCTTCCTCTTCTTTTCACCAGGAGGCCCCAGGGATTGAACCTGGGTCCTCGCATATGGTAGGCAGAAGCCCTATCACTTGAGCCACATCCACTTCCCAAGACTTACAGTATTAAAATAGTTGTCAATAACAGCTTGTAAGTCAGGTGAGTGAGTGGAGTTAAAGTATTCTGAGATCCTTGTATTGTTTGACTTTTTTTAGCTTTATACTTTATTGAGCTAAATATACTTGGTAAAAGTCTCAAGGAAAACTAGTAAATAATAGAATTACAGTTATAAATTCCAAAGAAGAGGAGAGAAAAAATAGAATGGGAAAACAAAGACAAATGAGGAAAAAATTTTAATAAACCCCAAAATGGTGAGAAGAGGAAAAAGAGTGGCAATTTAAAAGAAAGCATTAAGATCATAGGGAGGAGAATGGCTGTAGCTCAAATGGTTGAGCGCCTGCTTCCCATATACAAGATCTCATGTTCATTCCCTGGTACCTCCTAAAAACAAATGAAAAACCCAATTCTCATTGGGGAGCAGAAAAAACCAATTTCCCATATACGAGGTCCTATGTTCAATCCCTGGTACTTCCTGAAAACACAGATACACACAACTAGTAAAATAAAAACACTAAAAACATTATCATAGGAATAAGCCAAATGCATGTACGTAAGGTAGCAAGGCACCCCGAGTAAGAACCAGCAGAAGCAAGAGAAGGAAGAAACAAATCTACCAAGACTATGAAGATTGGAATTAGCAGATACAGATTTAGCTCATTGAACACAACTGAAGAGTGAATTTGTTCAGAAGAAATTATCCAGAATCCAGCACAGAGAGGTAAAAAGATGGAAAATATCGAAGGGAGATCGAGACGTGAAAGAATGGAAAGGTTTATTATATGTCTAATAGTTTCAGAAGGAGAGCAGAAAGAAAATGGGGCAGTGGTAATGTATGACAATACCTGGGAATTTTCCAGAATCAAAGGAAGAGCCAATTCACAGATTCAAGAATGCCTTAGAGTGTCAAGTAGGATGAATGAGAAATCTCTACCTATACAAAGTATTGAGAAACTTCAGGATATAAAAAGGCATTCAGGAAGAAATTCAGAGGAGCCACAGTTAGACTGACAGCTGTCTTTTCAAAGACAAAGTCAGAAGATAGTAAGATTATAACCTCACTGTACTGAAAGATAAGACTGTCAATTTAGAATTTGATACCCACTGAAAATATCATTCAAGAGTAGGAAAGAAGAATAAAGGCATTTTCTGACCAAGGAAAGGCAGAGGTAGCCTCCAGTAGATATTCACTAATGGAAATTCTAAATCATTGTTTCTCAAACTAAATATGACAAAGGACCAACTTTAAAATTTCTAATCTGACTTTTCCAAGGCTTTTGTTTGTGTGTCTGGACACTGGAATTGAACAGCACTTGACAACTCTATTTTTAAATGCTTTACTCTCATTTTTTAAACTTACGGCATCAGAGATGGTGACAGACAGTCCTTGGACTTGCACCAGGTCATGACACTAGTCTCTGCAGAGTTAAAAAAGATATTTGATAAAATTCAACATTCATTCATGTTCTTTCACAAGCCAGGAATAAATTGGAATTTCCCAAATCTGATAAAGGGTGACTAAAAACACTTACAGCAAGCATCATATTTGATAGTGAAACTTGAAAAAATATTCTCTTTGAGATCAGTACCTGTATAAAGAGGTCAGCTATTGCCCCTTCTATTTCATGTTGGAATGGAGGACCTACCCAGTGCAGGAAGGCAAGGAAATGAAAGATATAAAGATTGAAGAGGAAGAAATGCAACTATTATTGTGTACATAGAAGACCCAAAAGAATCTAGGTAATTTATAATTAACAAGGTATTTTAACAATGTGGCTGAAGAGAAAATTAATATGCAAAGTCAATTCTATTCCTCAGTATCAGCAATAACTATTAGAAAATAAAATGAGATAGAGTGATAATAGCTAGAAGAAGTATTTAGGAATAAATCTAACAAAGATGTACAAGAAGTCTATGGAATAAATTGTAAAATTTTACCGAGGGACATTAAAGAATTAAATAAATGTAGAGATATACTACATTCATGGATTGAAAGACTTATCATTGTAAACCTCAGTTCTCCCAAATTGATTTATAGTTTCAGTGTAGTTCCAACCAAAATACTAAGTTTTTAAAAAGTGGTAGAACTGATAAGCAGATAAGGATTATATGGAAGTGCAAGAATGACTAAGAGTTACTTAAAAGAAGAAGAATGAATACATTTGATGACATTTAAAGGTAATAACTGTTCATCAAAAGAAACCATAAAAAAGAAAAGACACATAAAGAGTGTGCAAGATGAGTGGAAGAAGTTATTTGCAATATGCACAGGGGACAAACGACTAGTGTGGAAGACATCAGGAATTCCTGTGAATCATTCATCAGCCCATTTAAAACAATAGTCAAAAGACTTGAGCTGGCACTTCATAAAGGAGTAAATTCAAATGTCCAATAAACACAGGAAATCGTGGCGAACCTCATTAGTACTCAGAGGAAGGCAAATTAAAAACACGAATACCAATATACACTCACCAGATTTTTACAAGGTGGTATCGAAACTGTTGGGGAGAGAGGAGCAGTGGGAACGCCTGAGAAGCATTGGAGGAGGCATGCACTACCATACATACTCCGTAAACAGCGTGTCCTCATCATGTACTGAATGTGAAGAAGGACATCCCTGTGGGCACATCCACTTGGCACGATGACCAGCAGTGGATTGGGGGTCCACCTGACATTCACATTCGCAGGATCCAGGAGGCTAGAGCTTGGTACCAGGTTCACTTTGTTGCAGGACTCCGGGCAGGAAGCACGGCATATTGACACATCAGCATCAAACACATCTTCCTGGAGAGTCCAGGGGCTCTTCTCAGCCTCCATGAGGAGCGCCTCCAGTTGTGAGGGATGATGCCACGTGGGTGGGCACTGCCCATCCCGCCTGCGGGAGTTTCACACCTAACAGGAGGCACTCATATCGTAACCGCTCATGAGTGTGGCTTCCACAAGGAACACACTCAGTTATAAGAAACACGGTGCATGGAAACTGAGCCTGTGCTTTATTCAGTCTTGATCTCACAGGCCATGAATCCATTCATAAGCCTTTCAGTCTGGGTGAAGTTCACCAATCGGGGTCATTTTTATAATAAGCATTGTTGCCTGGAAACACAGCTGACATTCCAATTCCATATTTATCTTAACCCACTATGTTACCAAGGAAACAGTGTCGAAAGAAAGTAAGCCCCACAGAAAACAAGAGAACTGTTGTAAATCCTTCTTCCTGCCCAGCAATTCCATTTCTGGGTATGTACCCTGGAACCAAGATATACAGTAAAGGACGGCAGACTTAGCCCAGTGGTTAGGGTGTCCGCCTACCACATGGGAGGTCCGCGGTTCAAACCCCGGGCCTCCTTGACCCGTGTGGAGCTGGCCTGTGCGCAGTGCTGATGCGCACAAGGAGTGCTGTGCCACGCAGAGGTGTCCCCCAAGTAGGGGAGCCCCACGCGCAAGGATGTCCCCTGTAAGGAGAGCTGCCCAGAGCCAAAGAAAGTGCAGCCTGCCCAGGAATGGCGCCGCCCACACGGAGAGCTGACACAACAAGATGACGCAACAAAGAGAAACACAGATTCCCGTGCTGCTGACAACACCAGAAGCGGACAAAGAAGATGCAGCAAATAGACACAGAGAACAGACAATGGGGTGGGGGTGGGGAGAGAAATAATAAATAAATCTTAAAAAAAAAAAAGATATACAGTAAAAGCATGTTTATAGAAGCATTATTCACATTGGCTAGTCCCAAACTGGAAACAACCCAAAGTCTATCAATATCTGAATGGATAAATTGTGGGATATTTGTGTAATGAAATAGCACTCAACAATGGATATGAATGAATTACAGCTCCACACAGCAACGTGGATGACTATCACAAGCGTTTGAGTAAAGTAAGCAAGACATGAACTACACCCGCAGTATATTTCATTTACATAAAATTCAAAAACAGGCCAAACTGAACTTTTGTTACAGAGGTGATAAAAACTGTAAAGAAAAGTAAGGAAATGAACGTCACCAATGGCAGTGTGGAAGGCAGAATAATGGCCTTCCAAAGATGACCGTCCTCATTTCTGGGACCTGAGAATATGTGACCTTACCTGGCTAAAGAAACCTTGCTGATGTGGCCAAGTTCAGGAGCTTGATCCTGAATCCTCTGTGGGGTCTGATGTAACCACAAGGGTTCTTAGAACAGGGAGGCAGGACGGCCAGAGTGGGAAGGGGATGAGGTGGCGGAGCAGAGGTCAAAGTGACGCCAGCCCAGGAGCCAAGAAATGTAAGCAGTGTCAAAAACTTTTCTGGGTGGAAGAAGCCATGCCCCACTCTCCAAAGAGGAGTGCGTACTCTATGATTCCATCATTAGAAAACAGTGGAAAATGCAGATTAATCTCGAGTGATGGAAAGCAGATCAGTGGGTGCCAGGGGAGCGGGTGCTGCAGGAAAGGGGCGGGGGGGAGGAATTACAAAGGGTACGAGGAAATTTTGGGGGGCGACGGATCTGTTCACTTTCTTGATTATATCAAAACGTATCAAACTATTTACTTTAAATATATGCAGTTTAATGTATGCCATTTATACCTCAATACAACTGGTTTAAAAATTCCTATCTCACAGCCTATGAAAACATAAATTCTAATTGGATTAGGGACCTACATGTGAAAAGCAAAATGTACATAGTCTTAAATATTGGAAGAGGGTATTTTCTAATCTTGGAGTAGAGAAGAATTTCTTGAACTAATGGGTCCCAAACTTTCTTCATTCCTGGTAACCTTAGTTTCCTAGAAATATTTAGGCCAAAATACAAATCTTGCTGTCAGAGGTATGCCAGTAAACCAGCTCTTAGGGAAAAAAAAACCCTGATTTGTAGGGAGTATATAAATACTCCACCTTGGCTGTGGTACGCTCTAAGGTGACTGCTCCCCCCCCCCCCCCCCAAGTCCTGTCCTTCCCTTGAGCAAGCAGAACCTGTGACTGCTACTAACCAATGGGATGTGCCCAAAGTGATGGACGTCACTCCCTGGGGCAGGTTGTTACCTAGGCCTCCTGCTGCCTGGACATTGGCGCTCCCTCTGGCCTTGAAGAAACAAGCTGTCCTGTTGTGGAGAGGTGGGAGCTGTGAGGCGCACCGAGCAAAGAGGGGCAGGAGCCTTGGGTGAGCCAGCACCCTGGCTGACACCTGGCCTGCAGCTTCATGAGAACTCGAGCAGAGGACCCAGCTGGGCTCTGCTCAGACTCCTGAGCCGTGGGAACAGGGAGCTAATGATAAAAGGGTGTTGTTTTAAGCCACTAAGTTTGCAGTGATTTATTATGCAGTGACAAGAAACTAATACAACGGCCAATATCAAGCCCCCAACAATTCATCAAGTGGCTCACGAAATTCCTGAAAATATATCGATCACCTCTCCTGAACTGTCTGAAGTGGCCCCAGTGTCCTGATGGTTCTCTTTGTTAAATAGTTTGGTACAAACAACCGAAGAAGAGTTTAGGTCCTAGTGATTTAGAAACGTGTTGTAGACAGACTATATGGGGAAGCAGATGTGGCTCACCTGATAGAACATCTGCCTACCACATAGGAGGTCCACGGTTCAAACCCAGGGCCTCCTGGCCCGTGTGGTGAGTTGGCCCACGCGCAGTGCTGCCGTGCACAAGGAGTGCTGTGCCATGAAGGGTGTCCCCCACGTGGGGTGCCCCACATGCAAGGAGTGTGCCTTGCAAGGAGAACTGCCCCGCATGAAAAAGTGCAGCCAGGAGTGGCGCTGCACACACAGAGAGCTGATGCAGCAAGATGACGCAACTAAAAAGAGACACAGATTCCCAGCGCTGCCAAGAATACAAGCAGACACAGAAGAACACACAGCGAATGGACATAAGAGAGCAGGCAATGGGGGGAAGGGGGGAAGAGGGAAGGAGAGAGAAATAAATAAAAATGAATCTTAAAAAAAGAAGACTATACATAGGGACTGGATGTGGCTCAAGCAGTTGAGCACCTGCCTCCCACACGGGAGGTCCTGGGTTTGGTTTCCAGTGCCTCCTAAAGGAAAAAACCAACAGACAACGAATGAAAAAACAGCAATGAGCAGACAAAGAGCAAAAACAATGAGTAAACAGACGAGGGAGCCATCTGGGGGGGGGGCGGATTTAAAAAAACTGCTTTAAACATATGTAAAGTCTATATGTAAATTGAAAAAAAAAATTTCATTTGTGAAAGCCGTAATTACCAATCCTATTGGCCATGCCCCTCATTTCCTGTTCCATGTTGATTTCAGGCAGTCCTTGCCTTCTTTGTCTTTAATTGAAGATTTCTTTGGGATATTTGTAGAAACACATGCAGTTCTAAGAAATAAATCAGAGGCATCCCTTGTGTGCATTAAGTTTGCCCAGTGGTAACGTTTTGGGGTATTTGTTGCTGTGTTTTCCCCTTTTTTAATCGGTTTCATAAGGGACAGCATTGAGCGGTATATAGTGCCATCTAGTGTTAAGCCTTTGAACTACCTTGAGCTCTTCAGTTTGTGTGATGTGCTAGTACCGTGTTTCCTTCAAACATTTAAAATATTCACTTTGAGTTTGCTGCAGTGCCCTGGGGTTCCTTGGTTCGTAGCTTTGGAAACACAGTCTTAAGCAGCAATTCCTTTATCCACTCAGTCCACAGTAGTGAACAAAACTGACAAAACTCTGCCCTCGTGCAGCTCCCGTGTAGCTGGGAGATGAGTCAAGGTGAGTGTGGACCTGAGAAGGTCAGATTGGAAGCTTGGCTTCAGGCCTGACTAGACCCAGGGCTCCTAATGGCTTCAGGGCTCAGCCTGGCCGTCTCCCAATCTCGTCTCCCCTCCTGGCTGCTGGCCTTCTCCCAGGACCCCCACATGATGGGGACCTTTCCAGAGTCAGTCCCAGAGTCCCATCCTTCCAGCTCATGCGATTCCCCCAAAATACCAGGAAAGGATCCCGGTCGGCCAGCCTGGGGCCATGTGGCTGGCAGGGCGGCGCGTTGGGTCGGAAGGCCCGGCAGAAGCGCTGTGGGCAGGAGGCTGGAGAGGTGTGGGGCGACCTAACAGCCGATGCCAGCCACGCTCGGCCAGTCGCCCTCCCTCTCACTCCTCCCCACAGCCACGTCATCACCCCCGCTCTGCCCGCAGCCTGCCAGCAGCCTCTGTCTTCCAGATCCAGGAGTGGGAGATGAGGATCTTGGTCCACGGCAAGGATGGCAGGGCCCCGGGATTCATCCTAGATCAGAAGGTCAAGATCCGGCGAAGGATCAAGATCCTGGAAGACCAGTTGGACAGGGTGAGGGTCAGCGCCCTAGGTCTCCCCAAACCGGACCTCTGGGGGTCAGGTTCTGGAAAAGGGGGACCAGGCCTGAACTGCTGGGCTCCCCAAGGGAGACAGGGTCCCAGGGGGCCAGAGGGAGGGCGTTGCTCTCAAGGTCCCCAAAGAGGGAAGGGCTCTGACCAGTGCCCCCTCCTCTGCTGAGCGTGGGGGTGGGAGCAGGCCAGGCCTAGACAGGCTCACGTTTGGGGTCCTGCCCAGGTCGTCTGTCGCTTTGACATCCAGCTGGTGCGAAATGCTGCCCTGCGGGAGGAGCTGGACCTCCTGCGGATCGAGAGGAACCGCTACCTGAACGTGGACCGCAAGCTGCATAAGGTCAGTGGGCTGAGACCAGGGCCCCTGGGCGTGGCCGGGCCGAGAAGAGACCCCCCTAGGACCTGCCGCCAGCCCATTGCTCTTCCTTCTCCAACTCTCAGCCTTCAAGTACGGAATTGACCAGAGCCGTAGGTTGGCTTTACTCCGGGGGCAGTGGAAACCTGGAAAATATGCCAGGACTCCTCTAACAAAGAAAGCAGCCTGATTTATGTTAGCAGAAAACAGAGATGTTGTTCTGAAGGTTATGATCCGGGATATCCAACTAGCAAGCAAGACCATTTACAGGCCATGGGTAACCTCTGAAGGCCTTTGAAGAATTCCTCTTTCTTCCTTCCACCTCTATTTCCAGGACATTTTCATCACCCCAAACACAAACTTGTACCTATTAAGCACCAACTCTTCCTTCCTCCCTCCCCCAGCCCCCGGTAAAGCCTGTTCTGCCCCCGGTCTTGTAGGAATTTGCTTATTCTAAGTATTTCATATACGAGAAGTCATACAATATTTGTCCTGTGTCTGGCTTATTTCACTCAGCATGATGTCTTCAAGATTCATGTATATTGTAGCAAGTATCAGCACTTTATTTCTTTTCATGAATGAATAATATTCATTGTATGGATATACTGCCTTTTTTTTAATCCATTCTTCTCTTTTTAAAAAATATTTATTTATTTATTCCCCCCCCCTTGCTGCTTGTACTCGCTGACTGCTCACTGTGTCCATTCGCTGTGCGTTCTTTTGTGTCTGCTTGTCCTCTCTTCTTGTCTTCTTTTTAGGAAGCACTGGGAACCAATCCTGGGAACTTCTGAAGTGGGAGCGAGTCACTCAATCGCTTGAGCCACCTCAGCTCCCTGGTTGGTTGTGTCTCTCATTGTCTTTCGTCTGTGTCTTTTTTTGTTGCGTCATCTTGTTGTGCCAGCTCTCTGCGCTGGCCAGCTCGCCCTCACCAGGAGGCCCCAGGAACTGAACTGGGTACTTCCCATATGGTAGATGGGAGCCCAGTCACTTGAGTCACATCTGCTTCCCCCATTCTTCTATTTATTTCATATTTAACATTTATTTTGAAAAAATTTCAAACTTACAGAAGAGGTACAAAAATATTCCAAAGAAGTCCTATAGACCCTTCATCAAGATTTACCAGTTATTGGAGCATAGGTGTAGCTCAGTGGTCGAGCACCTGCTTCCCACATACAAGGTCCTGGGTTCAAGCCTCAGTACCTCCTGAAAAAAAAAAGGAAAAGATTCTCCGGTTCTTGGTTATTTGCCATATTTTCTTCCCTCCCCTTCTCCTCTGTCCCCTTCCTTCCCCTCTGTATGTCTATGTGTGTATATAGTCATTATGACAATGATTTATTATGATGATTGCCAAACTATTTGATAGTAAAGTGTGGACAGGTTCGTAAGTACTTCCGTGTCTCTTTCCTAAGAACAAGACCATTTTCTTACATAAACACAGTGCAGTTATCTAAGTCAGGAAGTTTAATATCATTCAGTTCTGAACTGTCCTATTTAAATTCCGCTGCTTGTCCAAATTGTGTCCCTTGTAGAAGTTTGCTTTTCCTGCCCCAGGTTCCAGCCCAGGGGCCCATGTTGCCTTAGGTTGTCCCAGCTCTTAGCTTCCATTCATCTTGAAGAGCCCCTCAGCCTTCCTTGTTGTCATGACTTTGCCTTTTTGGAAGAGTCCAGACAAGTTATTTTGTAGGATGTCCCTAGATTGGGTTCTGCTGTTCCTTCCTGATTTGTTTCAGGTTCTGCATTTTTGGTGGCTGTACATGGTCCGTTTGCTCCATAACTAGTGATGCTAACTTTGGTCACTTGTACAGCCAGCGAATTTTCCTGTGTAAAGTTACCACTTGCCCTGTGTAGTGCAAGGAATACGGGGAATATCCTGTTCCCCATCACAAGTCACTCAATCCTTTTAGCATCCATTAATGATTCTTGCCTGAAAAATTATTACTGTAATGGCTGCAAAATGGTGATTTTCTTTTTACTCTACGATTTTTTCTCCATTTGTTATACGGCATTTTACCTAAGGAAGAGCTTCTTCTCCCCATATATATTTTTTATAAATATGTATGTATGTATGTATCTATATATTTTTAGGTACTGGGGCTGGGGATTGAAGCTGGGAACTCGTATGTGGGAAGCCAGCACTCAGCCACTGAGCCACATTGGCTCCCCTAAGTTGGTTGTTTCATTTGTTTGTTGGTTGTTTGCCTTTGTTTTTAAGAGGCACCAGGGATTGAACCTGGGACCTCTCATGTGGAAAGCAGGTGCTCAATTGCTTGAGCCACATCCACTCCACTGCCCTATATATTTATGTATTCATGTTGTCTTGCTTTACTCTATAGGTTATAATCCATAACCATCATTGTTTATTTTGATGTCAAATTTCCCCACTTTTGTCTAGTAGGAGCTCCGTCAAGCTGATTTTAGATCCTGTTGACATGCCCTCATCATTTTTTGGAACGCTTGGTTTCTTTCTGGCACAAGAACACAGTCATCTTGTACTTGCTGTGCCCCAGCTCTGGCCTTAGCTATTTCTCCAAGGAGTCCTGGTTCTTTCTAGTGGAGAATACCTATTAGAAACCAAGACATAGGCACCGAGTGTCCTTGTTGCTACTGGAGTGTCACTACTTTGAGGTGTGTCAGTGGATCGAGCCAGGAAACATATATATTTTAAAATCACAAATTCATGTTGCTACCTCTAATTCCAATTCAGTATCTGGGTTTTTCCTGAACATTCTCAATTCCATATTCATATCTATCTTCTCCCATTTGAGACCCTTGGTTCCAGCAGCATCAATATACTTACTCATTTGCTCAATCCTACAGTACACACAGATAGTTTCTGTATTGCTGCAGCTGTACCCCCTCTCCCCCAAATCTAGTAAATAAGTTCAAGATTTGTTTGCAGTTTGTTTAGTCTTCTGAGAGTATGGGTAACAGTAGCTAGAGCCCATCTCTTATCTTTTCTAACTAGTGTAGGCAATAGTTACTTGGATTAGTTTTTTTTTTTCCTTCAGTGTAGTTATGTTCTTCATTTGAAACACTAGGATGATATGGCTCTGTTTGTACACAATTTTTGTTTTCTCTCCCATCTTTGTACATTTGTACATTTAATTTTATGAATATGTAAAACATTAACCAGGTTCCCAAATCATACTTTCCTAAACTATGGCAAATGGCATACCCAGAAACACATCATTTACTCTGCATCTCTTCCACCTATTCCCATCCAGGCTGTGTACGCAACTCATTTCATTAGTTTCTGATCATCTGTCCTGAGTTTCTTTTTGCAAAAAGTAGCATGTTTGTGAGGGGTGAAGGACAGGTTGGAAATATAGCCTGACTCAGGGACTCCAAAGGGATACTAATTTTTCTCCCCTAATTTCTCCAGAAAGTACCATTTTTCCTTAGAACACCACAAGGGCATTTCCAAGGAATTAGAAATTAGAACAGCGTGGTCACAATTACAAAATTCACACCAATCCTGGAAGCCCTTGAGAAACTTAGGTCTCAGGAAGGTTCTCGGGGGTTACGCATTTCCTGGGCCAGTTTTCCAGCTCAGCATTTGGCTTTCCTCTTTTGTTTCGCACCTCTTCAAAGTCCCCTTCTGGGGTTATTACTTAGGAGGGTCCCCATCTTGCAGGTGCAGGAATTCCATTTCCTGCTGGGAAAGTGGTGACTACCATTGTAAGGGATGATGTTTGTTTTGTTGTCTTCCTGGGCAGGAGATCCAGCACGTGCGCCAGGCAGTCAGTGCCATCATCATCTCCTCCACTGTCGCCTACACCATCAGGTAGGGCCCCAGGGGGCAGGGCTTAGCTGACTCAGCACACACCTTTTTGTAAGGCAGTGGTGGAAAGGTTCAGTGCCCAAGAAGAGATGGTCAGAACTTATTTATTTTTCCATCAAGCACCTCTTTCATCCTGTTGCCAACCAATATTCCCTCTCCATGGCCAGGTCCCATTGCTTGCAGTGAGTGATGCAGCCCAGCAGTGGGGATCTCTTCCCTTCCCACACTCCCAGGACACAAGCAGGTTGTTCCACAGGCCAACTCTGGGGATATCTCCTGGACTCTGCTCCCCACCGCCCTTGCAAGGGGACCTGTCTCCTTTTCTTATACCCAGTTCTTCCATTTTCATTTGGGGCACTGAAGAGTTGGACTGTCTCTAGTCCCAGGGTCCATGAGCTTTTTCTATAAGGGGCCAGATAGTAAATATTTTCAGATTTGTGGGCCACGTGGTTTTTGTCTCCCCTAAATTCTGCTGTTGTAGCACAAATGCAGCCACAGACAATATATAACTGAAAGGGCATGGCTGGTTCCAATAAAACTTTATTTATGGGGGAGTGGATATAGCTCAAGTGGATGAGCACCTGTTTCCCATGTACAAGGTTCCAGATTCAATCCCTGGTACCTCCTAAGAACAAAACAAACAACCTTTATTTATGGACACTGACATTTGAGTTTCATACATTTTTCACACATCACAAAATATTCTTCTTTTGATACCCCCCATTTTAGTTTCCTGGGCTGCTCAAGCAAATACCATGAAATAGATCAGATTAAACAATGGGAATTAATTTTCTCATGGTTTTGAGGCTAAAAGAAAGTAAAAATTAAGGCGTCATCAAGGAGATGCTTTCTTCCCAAAGGCTGGCATTTTGGGTCTGTCTGTGGTCCTTGGTCCTTGCCTTGTCACATGGCAAGTCACATGGAGGCACCTCTTGGACTCCCCCTTCTCTTCTGGGTTCCACTGATGTTTGGCTCTGGCTGCTCCCTCTGAGACTTTCTCTACCTCTGAATTTCATTCCACTTATAAAGGACTCCAGTAATAGGATTAAGATCCATCCTGAATGAGGTGGGTCACACTTTAATTGAAGTAATCAAAAGGTCTTACAATGGGTTCACAACCACAGTAACGGATTAGATTTGAGAACGTCTTTTCCTGGGGTTCAAACTACCACTGTTAAAAAATATAAAACTATTCTTAGCTCATGGGCTAAACAGGCAGTGGGCTAGATCTGGGCTGCCGATGTAGTTTGCTGATCCCTGTTCTAGTTTATTCTTTAATAGACTCTCTAACAGATTCCTGCTATATAAAGCCCAACATAAATAAATTTGGGTTATAACTGGGTTGGTGATTGGCTCCCTTCTTCTCCTCAGCTACTGCTGCCCAAAGGGAATGTACTTAAGTGCTGGCCTTTTGTTTTGTGTGTGTGGGGTCTAGGAAGTGATGGCTCTTTGATCATCTGGGACATTCTCAGGTATGTGGGGTCATCAGTGTATAGTCTAATATTCACTCTCTTTAATTTTGGCCATACACTATTTATTTTCATTAATGACTCAAAAATTTGGCTCCCATTTTATTGGAGTGAAGTTTTTTGGACCCCACTTATCACACATTAAGGTATGTTTTTACATACTCTACAAAGTTTACAAAGTTGTGGACATGCAAAAATTTGCATGACATAGGCCAAGATGTAGACTGAAGTGAATTGCATATCTTCATTTCTCTTCTTTTTTTTTTTTTTTAAAGATTTATTTATTTTATTTAATTTCTCCCCCTCCCCTGGTTGTCTGTTCTTGGTGTCTGTTTGCTGCGTCTTGTTTCTTTGTCCGCTTCTGTTGTCGTCAGCGGCACGGGAAGTGTGGGCGGTGCCATTCCTGGGCAGGCTGCTCTTTCTTTTCACGCTGGGCGGCTTTCCTCACGGGCGCACTCCTTGCGAGTGGGGCTCCCCCACGCGGGGGACACCCTTGCGTGGCACGGCACTCCTTGCGCGCATTAGCACTGCACATGGCCAGCTCCACACGGGTCAAGGAGGCCCGGGGTTTGAACCGCGGGCCTCCCATATGGTAGACGGACGCCCTAACCACTGGGCCAAAGTCCGTTTCCCTTCATTTCTCTTCTTGTCATCACTTAAGAAAACTATCTCTTGGGAATGGAACAATCCAGAGCCTGTGACATCATGTTCTCCTGGTGTCAGTTTATAAAGCCCATCTGTTCTGAGATGAACAAAGTACTTTTCTATGGCTGGCGATAAGGATTTTCCTAGTATCATCTGTGCCACTATAGGATCCTTAGCTGCCATCCTCCTTGGGCATCAGTTGTCTGGGAAAGGTAAAGACGACTTTGGATACAAATAGTTGGAAATTCTTTCCAACTTACATTAGATCCCTGCTCCTCTCTTAGGACCTCATATGATTCCTCCAGTGTGTCTTTCTTTACCTAAGTCTAATTAAAACCACCTCTTTCTACCTCAGAAAAATCACTCAGTCTTTACCAAGCAAGGCCCAGACCTAGAAATAAGTCCACATGAGGGAAATAGGAGTGATAAAGGACAAATGAGGGGGAAGGGTAGATTAACAAAACTCTTTCAAATCCAAGTGACAGAAATCCAGCCCAAACCAGCTTAAGATAGAAGGGGCACTGAGCAGGTTCCCTTAACTGAGAAGACCAAGGGCTGAAGTGGCTTCAGGAAGGGCTGGCTCCAAAGGCTTTCACACCACGTTCCTAGAACTGGGTCTTTTCCCTTCTCTTAGTTCTGCTTCCTTCTAAGATGGCTTCATCTCAGGGAAGCACCCTGCATATGGTGATTCCTTGCATATTTGAGTTTACATTATCCTTATAACTAGCAATCCCTGCAGAAAGAGTGCTTCTCTGCCCGATAATTCCAGTGAAGTGCACTGATTGATTAGGCATGGATCCCGTGCGCATCTTGCCCTTAGAACTGGCAGTTCCACCTGAACTACATGGGTTAAGGGTGGGAGATGGGTAGTTCCCCCAAGGAAGATCAGGGTGCTAAAACCCTGGAGAGAGGGAAAGGATGCTGGATTGCTGCTGAAACAGATTATCACAAATTTAGTGGCTTAAACCAATACAAATTCATTATTTTACAGTTCTGGAGGTCAAAAATCTCAAATGGGTCTTAACTGGATTAAAATCAAGGTGTTGGCAGGGCTGCATTCCTTTCTGGGGGCTCCACGGGGCATCCATCTGTTCCCTCACCTTTTCCAGCTTCTAGAGGCTGCCTGCATTCCCTGGTTTGTGGCCCCTTCCTCCATCTTCTTCCCTCTTTGAACTCTTCTTTACATCTTCTCTCCCTGACTCCTATCCTCCTGTCTCCCAGTTATAAGGACCCTTGTGGTTACATTGGGTCCACCTGGGTAACAGAGGCTCCTCTCCTTATCCTACATTCAGCTGCTCAGCTACAACCTTAACTCCTCTTTGCCTAACATAGTCACAGGTTCCAGGGGTAAGAAGGTGGACATCTTTTGGTGATAGTGGGTACCATCCCCCTGACCACATTAGGCAGACTCAACAGAAGCTCCCCACCAGGGCGGAGCTCACACTGTAGGGTCTGTTGGTGACTGCCAACGACAGAGCCGGCTGGACACTCAATCTGTCCCTTCCTAATGGTGTGGCCTTGGGTGTGTGAATGATCCTCTTTCATTCCTGTCCATTGATGACAGCGTATGGGGAAGTACAGAGAATAAAGTAAGATGATGGCTGGATGGAGTGCACTTAGCTGGGGCCCTGGAACCTAGGAAGTACCCAGTGAACAAGGGTAATTAAACTGCTATTCATCAGTATTGGTTGAAATGGACAGAGATTCTCTTAGGCCACCTTGAGATAATGAGGCCCGGCGTATGAATTGATAAGCTGAAGCTGCTCTAGGAACTGGCTTCCATCTTTGTCTCTGGGGCTCTCCTGGGCTCTGTGAGCTCTCTCTTACTCTATCTTGGCTTCTTTTCTGAGCTTCAGCTCTGTTCTTCTCTTGCTCCAAATGGTTGCTTCATGTTCTGTTCAGTGTCTTGCTTCTACCTTGTGACTTCTGCTTACTCAGGGTTTGCCAAGAACCTTCCTGACTCTAGCTCTAACTCTGGTTTCAGTTCCCTTACAATTTCTTTTTTTTTTAAAATTTTTTAATTTTTTAATTCATTTTGTAAAAATATTACACTCAAAAAATATGAGGTCCCATTCAACTCCACCACCCCCACCCCACCACTCCCCCCACAGCAACACTCTCTCCCGTCATCATGACATATCCATTGCATTTGGTAAGTACATCTCTGGGCATCGCTGCAGCTCATGGTCAATGGTCCACATCATGGCCCACACTCTCCCCCACGTTCCATCCAGTGGGCCCTGGGAGGATTTACAATGTCCGGTAATTGTCCGGGAAGCACCACCCAGGACAACTCCAAGTCCCGAAAACGCCACCAAATCTCATCTCTTCCTCCCATTCCCCGCACCCATCAGCCACCATGGCCACTTTTCCCACACCAATGCCACATTTTCTCTGTGGACCTTGGATTGGTTGTGTCCATTGCACATCTATGTCAAGAGGAGGCTTAGATTCCACATGGATACTGGATGCAATCCTCCTGCTTTCAGTTGTAGGCACTCTAGGCTCCATGGTGTGGTGGTTGACATTCTTCAACTCCATGTTAGCTGAGTGGGGTAAGTCCAGTAAATCAGAGTGTAGGAGTTGAAGTCTGTTGAGGCTCAGGGCATGGCTATCATATTGTCAGTCCAGAGATTCAAATCCCCTAGATATATATATATCTTAAACCCCAGCACCAACTACAATTCCAGTAAAGTGGCATGAAAGCCTTGTGAAAAGAGATCCCATCTGTGTCCAGCTCCATCACGCAGAAACACCAGCTCCAAAGAAGGGCCAACTGACATGGCAGTGGACCCCATCTGCCATGACCATAGAACCTGTGGGTCTCTTTAGCCCTCAAAAGAACCAATACCTGCGGTTGTATCTACTTTATCTGTCTCTGAGACTCTGCTCAGGTGTGCATAAGGGCAATCCTTCTGACATCCTCCAGACTTTTTTAGAGACTCATAGCCATATAAACTCATTTGTCCTTTCCATTTCCTCCTTAATTTAGGTCAAACAGCATTTTTAACTCCTGTTATTATATGTAGACAGGGATATTTTGCTGGTCTGCATTGAACCTTTAATTCAAGGTCATTTTCTAGTTGCATCATCAGCTGGTACTTGGCAGTGATCCCTCGGTGCCAGGGAGGCTCATCCCTGGGTGTCATGTCCCACGCTGGGGGGAAGGCATTGCATTTACATGCTGAGTTTGGCTTCGAGACTGGCCACATTTGAGTAACATGAAGGCTGTCAGGAGGAAACTCCTAGGCACAGTGCTGCTCTAGGCCTTGTTCTTATTTCAGGCATATAGGCTCACAAGCATAGTCATTAGTATCAGGGGCTCACTGTTGGACCCTCATTCCTTCCTGTTCCTTACCGTTGCACCTGGGGGACTGCCGCTGCTCCCCTAGGGACCATGACAGAGCACCCCCGGCCAGGAACCCAGTACCCCCCCAGCTGTTGTTTTTAATTGTTGCCACTATGAGTATATCCAAACATTACCATGCACCCTGGACATATGCCCTGTCAACCATATATCACCTGTCAATAAAATCCTGTACCAGTATTCCTCCACTGCCATTTTCGAACCACTCTGTGATCCAAAACTTCCTGAAAAGTGAAGCCCAATATAATGTCAGGATCCCTTACTAGTAAAATGGAATATAGCGATGGGTTTAAAGGTTAGATATAGAATACGTATTGATTTGGAAAAATTCTACATCCTATCTTTTTCTTTTCTTTTTTTCTAATTATTGAGCTTCTCTTCACAAGAGCCCTGGATCACAGTAATTCATATATACAATATACAGTACTCCCACACATCCACCATAAAACCTTTTCCCTTCCACAGCGATATTCTTATAACTAATTCATATCATATTTACTTAAACTGATGTACAGACTCTGAGACAATAGCTTTCAAACAAGGTGACATCTGTGCTTACATTGTGGTTCATACTTTAGGATATGCAGTTTTCTAAATTTTTTAGTTATCCTATGTTTTACATTATGGTTTACATTATTAGTCTGTTGTCCCCTATATGTTTATGGTGTAATATTACATGTTTTGTATCCATCCTTGTGTACTCTCACAAAACTCCTCTCTTACCCCCACATTTACCTTGGTTCCATCCATTCAACGTCCATTTTCCCCTCCCCTTGGGGCCCGCAGTGACAGCCAACCTCCATTTCCCGAGGAGCCACGTCCAGAAATACTTGCAACAGTCTTCAGGGCCTGACTTGCTCAACTGCCCTGATGCCCTGGGAGCCACCCTTTCTCTCGAGAGATACAGTTCCCTCTATTTGATGGCATTAGTCCTCCCCAGGAGGTGGGTCTACCCCCACTCTCACTACTTGGGTCTCTACCCAATGGTACAACCCACTCTGGCAAAATGAGCATTCAGACATTCCCCAGGAGTCAGTCCTGCATCAGACCATCCTCTCCGAGCATCCTAAACAGGTAACCCTCCTAATTATGTTTTGATATGATTTTCTCAGCATTTTACTCTCAACCAACACCTGACACCCTCCTATGTTCGTATGTTGCCCCTCACTTCCCCCAATTTTTGGGCAATATTACCCATCCACCCATCCCCAGCCCCCTCAAACCCGCAAAACCCCACCCAAAGGCAACCCCTTGCCCCCATTTTATCTCTTCTTTGTGCTCATACTTACTTACCGCCAGCTCATCATAGATTCCACCCCTGCAGACGTCGGCTCACATCCTTCCTGCACCCCCTGATTTCCTGTAAGCCTATCTTCCAGTCTCTAGCTCTCTGAGGCAGCTTGCTTATTTCTTTTTTTTTTTTTTTTTTTAAAGATTTATTTATTTTTATTTTTTTAATTCCCCTCCCCTCCCCCGGTTGTCTGTTTTCTGTGTCTTTTTGCTGCGTCTTGTTTCTTGTTTCTTTGTCCGCTTCTGTTGTCGTCAGTGGCACGGGAAGTGTGGGCGGCGCCATTCCTGGGCAGGCTGCTCCCTCCTTCGCGCTGGGCGGCTCTCCTTATGGGTGCACTCCTTGCGCGTGGGGCTCCCCTACGTGGGGGACACCCCTGCGTGGCGCGGCACTCCTTGTGCGCATCAGCACTGCGCATGGCCAGCTCCACACGGGTCAAGGAGGCCCGGGGTTTGAACCGCGGGCCTCCCATGTGGTAGACGGACACCCTAACCACTGGGCCAAAGTCCGTTTCCCGCTTATTTCATATCATTGAGGTCATGTAGTATTTGTCCTTCAGTGCCTGGGTTGCTTCACTCAACATAAGGTTCTCAAGATTCATCCATGTTATCACGTGTGTTTGTAGTGTATTTGTTCTTACAGCCGAGTAGTATTCCATTGTATGTATATACCACATTTTATTGATCCACTTATCTGTTGATGGGCATTTGGGTTGATTCCAACTTTTGGCGATAGTGAGCAATGCTGCTATGAACATTGGTGTACATATATCGGTTTGTGTCCTTGTTTTCAGTTCTGCTGGGTATATACCAGCAATGGTATTGCTGGGTCATATGGCAAATCTATGGTTAGTTTTTTGAGAAACCACCAAACTGTCCTCCAGAATGGTTGGATCCTTCTGCATTCCCACCAGCAGTGGATGAGTGTTCCCCTTTCTTCACATCCTCTCCAGCATTTGTATTCTTCCTTTTTTTTCATAGCTGCCAATCTTATGGGAGTAAGATGGTATCTCATTGTAGTTTTGATTTGCATTTCCCTGATAGCTAGAGATTTGGAGCATTTTTTCATGTGCTTTTTAGCCATTTGTATTTCTTCTATGGAGAAGTGTCTGTTTAAATCTTTTTCCCATTTTTTAAATGGGTTGTTTATCTTTTTATTTTCAAGATATAGGAGTTCTTTATATATGCAAGTTATAAGTCTCTTATCAGATATATGGTTGCCAAATATTTTCTCCCATTGTGTGGGACAAACTCCTTTGAGGTGCAGAAGGCTTTAATTTTGAGGAAGTCCCATTTATCTATTTGTTCTTTTGCTGCTCGTGCTTTTGGTGTGATATTCATGAAGCCATTTCCTATTACAACGTCCTGTAGATGTTTCCCTACACTGCTTTCCAAGGTCTTTATGGTCTTGGCTCTTATATTTAGGTCTTTGGTCCATCTTGAGTTGATCTTTGTATAAGGTGTGAGATGGTAATCCTCTTTCATTCTTCTACATATGGATATCCAGTTCTCCAGGCACCATTTGTTGAATAGGCCATTCTCTCCCAGTTGAGAGGGTTTGGTGGCTTGATCGAATATTATATGGCTATGTATATGAGGTTCTATATCAGAACTTTCAATTCAATTCCATTGGTCTGTGTGTCTCTCCTTATGCCAATACCATGCTGTTTTCACTACTGTAGCTTTGTATTATGTTTTGAAGTCAGGTAGTGTGATTCCTCCAATTTTGTTTTTCTTTTTCAATGTCTTTGGCTATTCGGGGCCTCTTTCCTTTCCAAATAAATTTCATAGTTAGTTTTTCTAGTTCCTTAAAGAAGGCTGTGTTGATTTTTATTGGGATTGCATTGAATGTGTAGAGCAGTTTTGGTATGGTAGACATCTTTTTTTTTTTTTTTTAAAGATTTATTTTTATTTATTTAATTCCCCTCCCCTCCCCCGGTTGTCTGTTTTCTGTGTCTTTTTGCTGCGTCTTGTTTCTTTGTCCGCTTCTGTTGTCATCAGCAGCTCGGGAAGTGTGGGCGGAGCCATTCCTTGGCAGGCTGCTCCCTCCTTCGCGCTGGGCGGCTCTCCTTATGGGTGCACTCCTTGGGCGTGGGGCTCCCCTACGCGGGGGACACCCCTGTGTGGCACGGCACTCCTTGCGCGCATCAGCACTGTGCATGGGCCAGCTCTGCACGGGTCAAGGAGGCCCGGGGCTTGAACCGCGGGCCTCCCATGTGGTAGACGGACGCCCTAACCACTGGGGCAAAGTCCGTTTCCCAGGATAGACATCTTAATAATGTTTAGTCTTCCTATCCATGAACAAGGAATATTCTTCCATTTATTTAGGTCTTCTTTGATTTCCTTGAACAGTCTTGTATAGTTCTCGGTGTATAAGTTTTTTACATCTTTAGTTAAATTTATTCCTAAATATTTGATTTTTTAAATTTACTATTGTAAATGGCATTTGTTTCTTGATTTCCTCTTGATCTTGCTCATTATTGGTGTACAGAAATGCTACTGATTTTTGCGCGTTGATCTTATAACCTGTGACTTTACTAAACTCATTTATGAGTTCTAGAAGACTTGTAGATCTCTCAGGGTTTTCTATGTATAGGATCATGTCATCTGTAAATAATGAAATTTTGACTTCCTTTCCAATTTGAATGCCTTTTATGTCTGGTTCTTGCCTCAGTGCTCGAGCAAGTACTTCTAAGACAATGTTAAATAGAAGGGGAGACAATGGGTATCCTTGTCTTGTTCCTGACTTTAGAGGGAAGGATTTTAGGATTTCTCCATTGTAAACAATGTTGGCTGTAGGTTTTTCATATATACTCTTTATCATGTTCAAAATATTTCCTTGTATTCCGATCTTTTGTAGTGTTTTTATCAAGAAAGGGTGCTGTATTTTGTCAAATGCTTTTTCTGCATCTATAGATATAATCATGTGATTTTTTTCCTTCAATCTGTTTATATGGTGTCTTACATTGATTGATTTTCTTATGTTGAACCATCCTTGCATACCTGGAATGAATCCCACTTGGTCGTGGTGTATAATTCGTTTAATGTGTTGTTCAATATGATTAGCAAGTATTTTGTTAAATATTTTTGCGTCTAATTTCATTAGAGAAGTTGGTCTGTAATTTTCCTTTCTTGTGGTGTCTTTGTTTGGCTTTGGTACTAGGGTAATGTTGGCATCATAGAAGGAGTTAGGCAATGTTCCTTCTGTTTCAATTTTTTGGAATAGTTTCAGCAGGATTGGTGTTAGTTCTTTCCGGAATGTTTTGTAGAATTCACCTATGAAGCCGTCTGGCCCTGGGCTCTTCTTAGTTGGGAGTTTTTTAATGATGGATTCTATCTCTTTACTTGTTATTGGTTTGTTGAGATCATCAATTTCTTCTTTCATCAATGTGGGCTGCTTATGTGTTTCTAGGAATTTTTCCATTTCCTCTGAATTGTCATTTTTGTTGGAATATAGTTTTTCAAAGTATCCTCTTATGATAGTCTTTATTTCTGTGGGGTCAGTGGTGATATCGCCTTTCTCATTTCTTATTTTGTGTATTTGCATCTTCTCTCTTTTTTTCTTTGTTAGTCTCGCTAAAGGTTTGTCAATTTTGCTGATCTTCTCAAAAAACCAGCTCTTGGTCTTTTTATCTTTTCAAGTGCTTTCTTATTTTCTATTTCATTTAGTTCTGCTCTTATCTTTGTTATTTCCTTCCTTCTTCTTCCTGTTGGATTACTTTTTTGTTTTTTTTTCTAATTCCTCCAAATGTGCAGTTAGTTCTTCAATTCTTGCTCTTCTTTTTTGATATATGAATTTATGGCTATAAATTTCCCTCTCAGTACTGCTTTTGCTGCATTCCATAAATTTTGGTATGTTGTGTTATCACTATCATTTGTTTCAAGGTAGTCGTTGATTTCTTTTGAGATTTCCTCTTTGACCCACTGTTTTTCTAAGAGTGTGCTGTTTAATTTCCAAATCATGGTGTGGAATCTGGGCCTCTGACCCTTGCAAATTTCCAGCTTCACTCCACTGTGGTCAGAGATATTATTTTGTATGATTTTGATCTTTCTGAATTCATTAAGCCTTTCTTTGTGACCTAGCATATGGTCTATCTTGGGGAATGATCCATGTGTGCTTGAGACAAATGTATATCCTGCTGTGTTTGGGTGTAATGATCTATATATGTCTATTAGATCCAGCTCCTCTAATATACTGTTCAAATGTTTTGTTTCTTTAGTGATTCTCTTTTGAGATGTTCTGTCCAGAGTTGATAGTGGTGTATTAAAATCCCCCACTCTTATTGTAGATGCATCTATTCTTTCACTTAGTTTTTCCAGCGTTTGCCTCACGTATTTAGAGGCGCCCTTGTTAGGAGCATAAATATTTATGATTGTTCGATCTTCTTGACAGATTGTCCCTTTTACTAAAATGTAGTATCCTTCTTTGTCTCTCACAATTGTTTCACATTTAAAGTCTATTTTTTCTGATAAAAAATATGGAACGCTTCACGAATTTGCATGTCATCCTTGTGCAGGGGCCATGCTAATCTTCTCTGTATTGTTCCAATTTTAGTATATGTGCTGCCGAAGCAAGCACCCTTACAATTTCTGTCTCATCAGAACTTGGGTCTGCCAGGACCCATCAGAGGCCTGTACCTCATGGCTTCTGCTCACGCATAGCTTCTGTGTTTTCATAACTTGGCCTTCCCATGACCTCTTGTGACTTCTCCCTAACACTCTTCTAGCTTCAGCTTCTGGCTGTCTTATTCTTAGTCTTTCCCATTTCAAATTCTGAAAGAGGGAATGTGATCACTTTAGCTCATCTTTTCAGCCTATGCCTCATCAGGAACTCGCTCCCCCATCTCACCTCTGCCAACCTCCCCCAGTGAACTGCGAAGGACAGCCTGGCCTCAGTTAGAAGGGCAGGGCAGACATGGTGACCATCTCTTCCTGGCAGACCAGCTGGTGCCTCCCGGACTAACTTGCCAAGTGAACTGGGGCAAGTCACTCCCCCCACCCCTGAGTCTCAGTTTTCTGCACAGTGACATGGCAATAATCAATGGATTGAGGTGCTACAGTGGGGATTCATGAGATGCTGTTGTAAAGCACCTCTGCCCCCTGGTTTCCAGAAAGTTGGGTTCCATCTTCCCTGACCTTCAGGGGTCTCAAACCAGGCACAGAGCCCAAGGCTCAGAGGGAGCTGTGAGTTGTGACCCTGAGGGGCTGCCTCCAGAGGCTAGGGGGGAGATGCTGCGGGCTGGCGCTGGTGGCTGTTGGGGAGGCATCCCACAAAGGAGGCCTGACGGGAGTTTGAATAGAGGTAAGTGAGGCTGGCAAAGGTGAGGTGGTGGAACTGGAATGGAGCGTGGCAGGAACCCTGATGAGACCTGCCTGCTGTATCTGCCGACCCAAAGACCCTCTGACATGGGACCCTGTGACCTGGGAAGCAGGATCAGAGCCCTCTGAATTGACAGGTGACTGCAAAGCGTTCACGAGCTTAAAGGCTACCTTTTCAGCTGAGCAGACCAGCTGAATGGGTGTGGCTTCTAGGGTATCCTCGAACCCAGACAGGGTGTGAGCTCACGTGGTGGTGATGTCATCGTCCTGTTCAGCTAGAGGCCCTGAATGGGGCTGGCCCCAGCCCCCCACACCTCCAGGGTGGGATTACCTGGGAATACCTTTCAGGTTCTGGGGATAATTTCTTGCTGCACCATTGCCTCCATCTTGCCACCAGTTCCACGGGTCACATCAGAATAGCCGGGTCTCCCAGATGGTCTCCTAGGGGACCCGGCACCCCGCCCCGGCTTCATCCCGTAATCCTCATCTGACTGAGCTCTAGCAACCCAGGTTGTCTGCTTGGTGTGGCCTCAGGATAGATGCAGCCGCCCCAGACTGGCCCCAAAGGCACTTCTTTCTCCCTCACCCCAGCTGATCTGCCCCCAGGGAGGAAGCGAAGACCAAGATGGGCCTGCTGCGGGAGAGGGCGGAGAAGGAGGTGGCCCAGAACGAGACTGAGGTGCAGACCCTGCAGCGGCAGATAGCGCACCTGGATCAGCTGCACGGCTTCCTCAAGCTCAAAAACAACGAACGGCAACCGGACCCCGCCGTCGTGGCCAAGCAGGAGGAGCGGGGTGAGCCCCCCACGGCCCCGGAAACCGCGGGGCCCGGCAGTCCCGGGGTGCAGCGGGTTCGACGCCCCCGAGCCAAGGCGGGGGGCGGGGCTTTTGGGGGGCGGGGCAGGGAGCAGCCACGCCCCCTCCCTCCGCGGACGCGCTGGCGAGGCCCCGCGCCCACCTGCCTCTCCGCGGCGTCTGTCCCCAGCCCGGGAGGTGGCCGAAGGCCTCCGGAAGACTTCCCAGGAGAAACTGGTGCTACGATATGAGGACACCCTCAAGAAGCTGTCGCAGCTGACCGGGGAGAGCGACCCCGACACGCTGGTGCAGAAGTACCTGGAGTGTGAGTGGGGCGAGGGCGGAACCCGGGGCCAAGGCGCGCGCCCGGGCGCCTCCGGAATCTAGGGCAGGCCGCCCGCGTCCCCGGGCGCCCCGGCCGCCAGCCTGGCCCTGGGGACCCGGCAGGAGGGAGGACGCCCCCCTCCGCATCTTCCTGTCTTCCCGTCTGCCCCCGTCATCCCTGTGTGCTGGGGCCCGTCGTCTCTCCCCCACGGGTCTGGCTCTCTGTCCCCCTCTTTCTCTCCCTCCGGATCTCTTTCTCCTCTGGGGCTCCGCGGCGTGCCGGTCGCCCGCCCCTTCCTGCGGCCCGCGGGTCGCTCTTCAAGTCGCCGCCGCCACCGCGCGCCTCTCGCCGTCCCGCGGCCCTCGGGACTTCTCCTTCCTCGTCGCTTGCATTTTCTCTCGCCCGCTCGCTTTTCTGCGTCCGCATCACTGACTCTCTGCCCATCTCCGAGTCGTGGGGTTTTCTTTGTCGCGCTCTTTCTCTCGCCCTGATGTGCTCTGCATCCCTGCCCGGATCCATCTATCTCTCTGTCCCCGCCTCCGTGCCTCCGTGTCTCCTTGTGTCTTTCTTTCTCAATGTTTCTTTCTCGCCCCCTCGCTCTGCGTGGCCCGGCTCGGGCTCTCGGCACCCGGCTCTCCCCAGTCGAGGAACGCAACTTCGCAGAGTTCAACTTCATCAACGAGCAGAACTCAGAGCTGGAGTATCTGCAGGAGGAGATCAAGGAGGTGAGGGAGCCCTGCCCTCCCCGCCCCCGCTCTCCCCCCTCCCGGCCTCCTCCTCCTCCTTCCCTACCCCGCGCCCCGCTCTCCCACCCGCCGCGAGCCGCGCCCAGCGCGCCTCGCCGCCCGCGCCCCGGCAGATGCAGAAGGGCCTGGTGAGCGCGCGCGCCCGCGAGGAGGGCCGGAGCTCGCTGCTGGAGCAGCAGCAGGCGGCGCTGCGGCAGCGCGCGGACGAGGTGCACGCGGAGGCCGAGGCCCTCGAGGCGCAAGTCCAGGGCTTGAGGGCACACCTGGAGAAGCTCAAGGCCGGTGAGTGCCTGCGGCGGACCCTCTCCCCTTTGGGAGATGAGAGGAGCACGCCCCAGACCCACGAGCGGAGGCACTCCCTCCATCTCCATGGGTCTCCACCCACCCGTCCATCCTGCATCCGTCCACCCACGTGCATCCAGCTACCCACCCGTCCAGGCTCCATCTACTTCTCTCTCTCTTCTTAAAAATATTTATTTTATTTATCCTCCCTCCCCATCCCCTCCTCCCACCCTGCTGTTTTTGCTATCTGTGTTTTCTCTTCTCATTTTCTCTCCTCTAGGATTCACCAGGATTGGCTCCTGGAGACTCCTAATGTGGAGAGAAGTTCCCTGTCAATTGCATGACCTCAATTCCTGGTTTCTGTGGTGCTTCACCTTGACTCTCCCCTTGTCTACCTTTTGATGCATCATTATCTTGCTGCGTGACTCACTTTCACTTGAGCGGGGCACTGGCTCACTAAGTGGGATTTTCAAGGGCACTTGTGCGGGCACTGGCTTGTCATACGCTTTCTCTTCTTTTTCACCAGGAGGCCCCAGGGATAGAAACCAGGTCCTTCCATATGGTAGGCGGTAGCTCTATCAGTTTAGCCACATCCGATTCATTCCTTCTACTTCTTACTTTCTGAGAAAGTGGCAGTGCAGAGGGCTCAAGAGTCACGCCGCACCGGTTTTGAATCCCAGCTCCGTCATTTGTGAGCCCAGCTTGGTCTGTGGCTTCTTCTTGCTGAGCCCATTTCCTCTGAAAACAGGGCTAGCGGTCCCTACTGTGCAGGATGTCACTAGAATGAGGTGGGACGACCTGCGGAAGGAAAGCTAAAGGAGAGCGACCGAGTGTGTGCGTGTGAGCAAGCAGGGGGGCAAGTGGAGCTCAGTTCTTGGCAGATCCCCCTTCCCTCTGTCGCCCTGACCTTCTGAGTCAAGACCTGTGGTAGGCGACGTGGATCTGGTGGGGAGAGAATGGAGGCGGCTGACACCGGCCTAGGGGCTGGGATGCAGGAGAGAGGGCGCTGCGGCAGAGGACACAATCTGGGGGCAGGCCTGGCTAGGTAAGGGGGCCCACTGCAGAAAGAAAATGCTGCCTCCCTTGTTAAAAAATTGTTAAGCATTTCACGAAGGCAACTGCAGAGCCTCAAACCAAGCATGGGTCCCTCTGAGCATCCTTTCCAAGAGGCTGACTCTGCTGGGGTGACATGGAAAGCTTTCGGGAAGTGGCGATGCTTGAGGGCTGTTTTGAAGGATCAGTATTTAACTGACAAACCAGGGAGAGAGGACTGCTCCCAGCTGAAGGTGTAGCAGCCGAAGACTCTGGGTGATTTCAGGGATTGTGCAGAGAGTGGAGAGCAAAGGGTACAGATGGGGAGTTGGCTGGAGAGGAGCCAGGCCCAGGCACCAGGGCTTTCTCCTGGGGGCACCGGCAGCCGCGAGAGGGCTGTGAACAGGGGAGGGCAACGGTATGCCTCCATTTCCTTCTGCTGACATTCGCACTGTCGTCCTATGTTTTACTTCAGCATACGGTCCATATCATCTTTGCATTCAGAAATTTACGCAATTTCCTTGGTAAACTAAGACATGGTAACGTTTTGTGTCTTTTCCATGTATGTCTGAAAAGATGATGTCGTCTTTGTCTGGTTGAAAATACTTAGTGTTTTTCTAATTTATTACCTGTCTGCCTCACTTGTCAATTTTTTACTTTCAAAAATTTAATTTAAAATTACTCCAAGAAAAGCAAATTCTTATTGTCAAAAGTAAAACAAGGTGGTGGACTTGGCCCAGTGGTTAGGGCATCTGTCTACCACATGGGAGGTCCACGGTTCAAACCCTGGGCCTCCCTGACCCGTGTGGAGCTGGCCCACGCGCAGTGCTGATGTGCGCAAGGAGTGCCGTGCCACGCAGGGGTGTCCCGCGTAGGGGAGCCCCACGCGCAAGGAGTGCGCCCTGTAAGGAGAGCCGCCCAGCGCGAAAGAAAGTGCAGCCTGCCCAGGAATGGTGCCGCACACACGGAGAGCTGACACAACAAGATGACACAACAAAAAAAACCACACAGATTCCTGTGCCACTGACAATGACACAAGCAGACAAAGAAGATGCAGCAAATAGACACAGAAAACAGACAATGGGGCGGGGAAGGGGAGAGGAAAAAAAAAGTAAAACAACAACAACAAAATTATAGCTAAGGCTCCCTTGACTACTGTATTAGTTTTCTATGGCTATAGTGACAAGTGACCACAAATACAATGGCTTAAAACAACACAGATTTATTATCTTACCGTCTGGATGTAAGAAGTCTGAAATGAGACTCACTGGGCTAAAATCAAGGTGTTGTCAGGGCTGTGTTCCTTTCTGGAGGCTGTAGGGGAGAACCTGTTCTCCTGCCTCTTCCCTCCTAGAGGCTGCCTTCATTCCTTGGCTTGTAGCTCCTTCTATCTTCAAAGCTGGCAGTGGCTGATGAAACATATCCCCCCAACCTCTGCTTCTGTCATTACACCTCCTTCTCTGACTAAATTTTCTCCTGCCTCCCTCTTTTACTTTTAAAGACCCTTGTGATTACAGTGGGCCCATCCGGATAATCCAGGGTCACCAAGGTCACCTCCCTATCTTAAAGTCAACTGATTAGCAGCCTCTGCCAGGTTAACTTTACTTAGTCACAGTTCTGGGGATTAGGACATGGATATCTTTGTGTGAGTGTGAGGCATTATTCTGTTTAACATAACTATCTCCCAATCCTGATGATCTTCCTCCTCCCCAAAGGCAATCTCCTTTTCAGCATGCTGGGGTAATCTTTAGAGAACTTTATTTTGAATTGACAAATATATATCTACTCAGAGAAAACCTATTTTTTTTCCTTTAACATAAATGGATGATATCCATATATCACAGTCCTATTTGCTTTTATTTTCACTCAGTAATTTCTTGGTGATTCATTCATGTTGGTAATAAAAATATAGTTCTATTTCATTCTTTATATATATATATTTATACCCCCCCACCCCTTTGCAGCTTTTTGCTCGATGTCTGTTCTCTATGTCCATGTTGCTGTGCATTTTTCTGTGTCTGTATTTATTTTTATTTTATTCCCCCTCTTGCTGCTTGCTTATTGTCTGCTCTCTGTCCATTCGCTGCATGCTCTTCTGTATTTTTGCTTGTCTCCCTTTTTTTTTTTGTTGTGTCATCTTGCTGAGTTGGCACAATGTGGCACTCTGCAGTGCCTGGGCTGGCAGCTCTCCACAGAGTGCTGGCAAGCCTGCCTTCACAAGGAGGTCCTGGGACGCGAACCCAGGGCCTCCCATTTGGTAGATGGGAGCCCAACTGATTGAGCCACAGCTGCTTCCCACATTCTTGATTTTTGACGTCCGGTATTTCTTTTTTTTCTTTTTTTATTAAAGATTTATTATTTATTTCTCTCCCCTCCCCTCCCAGTTGTCTGTTCTCTATTTGCTGTGTTGTCTTCTTTGTCCGCTTCTGTTGTCAGCGGCATGGGAATCTGTGTTTCTTTTTTTTTTTTTTTAATTCATTAAAAAAAAAAAATATTACATTCAAAAAAAATATGAGGTCCTATTCAACCCCACCGCCCCCACCCCCCCGGTATTTCTTAAATGGCTGTTCTAAAGTTAGTCATTTTTCTACTGATGGCCGTTGAGTTTGTTTTCCATTGTCTAGGATTAAGGACAATGCCACTGAGACTCCTTCTCTGGAGTTAAACACAAGTAAAATATAAAAACAATATATATTCTAGAAATAGATAGAAATGCAATGAAAGTATAAAAGAAGCACATGCAAGGGACCTATGGACCTGGGTTTCAGGATGATGTATCTCTGGGTGGGAGAAGCAAAGTGATTGATGGTGGGGATGCTGTATAGTTGGATGTAGGTTTTTGTTAAGGTCACAGGAGCTTTTTACTTTATTAACAATGATCAGTTAATTAACTAAATAAAAGTGGGCCATGCACTTGTATGTCCATGTAGGACCATCCAGTGTATGGCTGATGTAGTTGGTGTAGGACATCAGCTCACCCAGTCACTTGCGGCTGGGGTTTGGTAGCAAAAAAAAAAACAAAACCCCAAAGCTGCCATGAAAATTCTCGGACCCGTACTCGGTGCACATGTGTATTTCTCCAGGAGAGATCCCCAGACACGGAATTGCCGGGAACTGCTGGGTCAGATGGAGGTTGAGTCTACTTCTAACTGGGGTGTATTAAAGTCTCCCACTGTGGAGGTGCCTCTGTCCAGTTTTCCTCTTACTTCTCTTGGCTTCTGCTTTATGGCTTTCCAAGCCATGTGGCCAGGTGCACAGTGGTGCCTTCCTGCCACCTAAGGGTTCTCCACTTGGGCAAGTCCTTCTCTGTCTTGGAGCCTTCATTCCTGTCCCCATAGAATGGGACAGTGGGGGTTTGAGCAGGGACAGGCCTGACCCCCAGTGGGTGCCAGATCCCCGACAGCCTGGCCTTCCCTGACCCCAGATATCCAGCTGCTCTTCACCAAGGCACACTGCGACAGCTCCATCATCGACGACCTCCTAGGGGTCAAGAACCACATGCGAGACCGGGACATTGGCCTCTTCCTGAGCCTCATTGAGAAGCGGCTGGTGGAGCTCCTGACAGTCCAGGCCTTCAATGAGTTCAAGGTGGGTGACCGGGAAGCCAGGGTGCTGGGGTCTGGGGCCTGGGCCTGAGGGACTACTGGGGTTATCCACTCTCCAGGGCTACACCTCCTCCAGCTTGGCTAACGCTGCCCTCCTGGTGCTGGGCCAGAGCTTCGAGGAGCTTCCGAAGAAGGTGCCCCCACCTCAGCCTCCCGACAATATGTAAGCAAGGTCCAAGAGGGGGAGGCTCTGGAGGACCCCAGGGTGGCTGTGGCCCTAGGGGGGAGTTAGAAAGAGAAGTGGTTACTTTGGGGGAACCAGAAGGAGTAGGGGTTCTGGGATTGTGTGGGCAGATGGTGTCCAGGGTAGACCAAAGGGGAGAGGGCGCTCAAGGCTAGCTCAGCAACTCTGAGCAGAGCAATGAGGTGCCATCGGCCAAGGAGGTCAAGAGTCCAGCCTCACCCCAATTTCCCCCTACTTTAGAGAGGACCCCCCAGGTTTTGAGGCCAAAGATGATTACCCTATGAGCAAGGAGGAGCTGCTGAACCAAGTGGTGAAGTTGGTGAGAGCGGGAGCCTGCGGGGCTGGGGCCGGGGGAGAGCCTCAGCCCCCTTGGGACCCTGACTTACTTGCCCCTCCCAGCTGGCGGCCCGGGAGATGGCTCGGGAGCAGTCCCGGGAGCAACACCAGAAGGATCTGGCCGACGTCATGAGGAAGGCGGAAAACACCCCCAGCGTGGGCTTCTCCAGCTCAGGCACAGCCCTGGAGACTGCCACGACCCCCAGTATTGTCCCTGGCTCCATCCTGAACCGCGGGACTAGCATCCTGACATCCAGCGGAGGCCGGGCCACCAGCTCCAACATCGGCCACGTCACCTTCGGAGTCCCCAGCTCCAGCATGGGCCAGGCGTCCACCCGCACCACCTTCGGTGAACCCAGCTCTGGTGGGGGCCCCGTGACCTTCAGACCCACCAGCTCTGGTAGCTACCCGGTCTCCACTGGATATGTGGGGTCCAGCAGAGGCCCAGAAAGCTCCAGAGCTGCAGAGAGCAGAGGTGCAGAGTCAGAATCCAGCAGAGGCCCTGTCTCCAGCACTGGTCCCAGCTCCACCACCAGCAAAGACTCCCGGAGCTACTACTAGGGGTGCCCCACCCCTGGCTCCTTGCAAGGGCTTCTCTGTGTTTCCCTGCCATCCCCTCCCAGTTCTGGGGCCTCTGTCTCTTTCCACCTCTTCTCCATTGTGTCCCTAAATCTGCTTCCATTGACCCTTCATCATCCCCTCCTCGCTTTCTCCTGGTCCCCTTCCCACCCCCCTTTCCCTTTCTGTCTCCCACTCTCCTGTGCTCTTGATTTCCCATTCAGTGTGTCTTGTCTTATATTTATCTCCCATGTCTGTATCTCTAATTCCCCTGTTTATCAGGCCACCTCCCGTGTCCACTTCCAAATTTCGAGCTCCCTCTCATCTCCATCTCCTAGGCTCTTCTTGTATCTCCATGCCCCTGTCCCTGTGGTACCTCATTCCTCACCCCCTCTCAAGAGCCCCCAGTACTGACCACTGGGGAAAGAATCAGGGCAAAAGGTCCAGCGTGTACTGTGTGGCCAGAGGAAATGAAAGGTTCCTGCCTGACTTTTACCCCAGCCCGGGTACAGAGGCCTTTGTGAGAGAACGAGCTTGAGCCCTGGCTATTTCCTCTCACCCCCAGCCCGGAGGAGAACTTATGACCCTGACCCTGTTCCCATATATACATTCATTCATTTGTAGAAACTGTCACATTCCAGGTCCTACCTGGGACTGGGAACTATCAGGTAGGATAGGCTGGGTTATGCTGCAGTAACAAACAACTCCAGGCTCTCAGGGGCCTGAGCAACAAAAGTTCATTTCTCTTTTGTTGAAAGAGCTGCACTACTCCAGCTACAATGGAACAGCCACAATCTGGGGTGTTGCCTGTTTCTGGCACTGGAAAGAGAGAAAATGGCAGAGCATGCACTTTTGCTTCAAGCTTTTGGCCAGAAATGATACCTGCCACTTCCACTTCCATGCACTGGCCAAAGCGAGTCACCTAACAAGGTCTGACTTCCAAGAGGGGTGGGGAAGTGCGACCTTGCCTTGTGTTTGGAAGGACAGAGGGGGAGGTGTATTTGTGGGCAGCCCTGGTACCTGCTTTAAGAACACAAAAACTGTAAAAGGGTCTCAGAGATAAGGCAGATGGTCCCTGTCCTGTGGCAGGCAGGGGTTGGGGAATGAGAGGGCTTAGAACCCAATGGAAAACCTTTTCCTACAGTCGAGTCAGGCCAAGTCCATTGTCAAGGTTTAACCCAAACTATTCTGCCCAAATCCAAATGGATAATCCATCATCCACTTCCCAATCCTTCCTCTTAAAATGGGTTGATGATAGATAGTATGTACTTCAGAGAGGTTTTGTTTTTTTTCTTCTGAGAATAAAATGAATTGATATATGAAAGCCTCAGAACAGTGCCTAGCATATAGTGAACACTGGAAAATAGCTGTGGTGATGATGATGATGAAGAAAATTAACTGTTTCCTCAGCTGTTTAGATAAACCAGCTTTCCTCTCCCCTCATCTGACCCCAGAATCTCATTAGCCCTACCATTGGGGTGCTGGTAAATGTCTAACAAATGGCTCTTCAGGGAAAAAGCGTCCTTATTTGTAGTGCTTGCCCATTTCTGTGGCTGATTTCAAGCTACTAGTGTGAACAGGATGTGGAGTTGGGGAGGGACGTGGGTATGTGCAGCCTTTGTGATGCCAGGAGGGGCAGCTCCAGCACACTGCTGGGACCCTTTCCCCAGGAACAGCCCCCTAGAAAACTCCCTCAGCAAACTGAAAAGCAACTGCCTTAAACTTTCAAAAATTGGAGTTGCCTTAAACTTTAACAGGAAAAAGACTAGTTTCCCATGTCTCAAGATGTTGCCACAACAGTTCTAGACCATTCACAAGCAAAAAATAGAAAAAGGGAAGCAGAAGCAGTTGGGTGCCCACCTACCACCTGGAAGGTCCCGGGTTCAGTTCCTGGTGCTTCCAGAATGAGAGCCAGCTGGAGCAGTGAGCTGATGCAACAAGAGGACACAATGAGGAGACAGACACAACAAGCAGGGAGCAGAGGTGGCTCAAGCAAATGAGTGCCTCCCTACCACATGGGAGGTCCCGGGATCAGTTTCTGGTGCCTTCTAAAAAGAAGATGAGCAGACATAGAGAGCACACAACAAACAGACATAGAGAGCAGACAGTGAGTGCAAACAATGGGGGTGGGGGAGAAATCTTTAAAAAACAGAAAAAAAGCAGCCTTCTCAGAATCAGTATGAAAGCTGGGTTTACAAATAAGGTTCTTCACTGGGCAGGCAGACAGATTCAAGATAAACCAGGATGTGCTCTTATCGATACCACAGACCGCAACCAAAAATGCACATTATCTGTGATCACAGCCTTCTGGAACTTTCAAATGGGATGTCATGACCTCTGACCTCCAGGAGACCACCAAGTCCCTCCAAAATGGACTGTACAAGGTCTCATTGGCTTGACTCTTAAAAAAATTCTAAAGACAGGGTTTAAAATAAGCGGGGAACCCCCCCCCCTCTTTTATTTTGGTCCCTTCCATGATCCTGAAGGTTTTGAGGAAATCCTGTGTTGCAAAGGGTCCTGGGTGCTGAGCTGGAAAAGAGATTATTTCAGACTTTTTATGGGGGCTCAAAATGTCTCTGAGGGTAGGCTGACAGGTTGGGAGTAATACTGGGATGCAATATTGACTTTGACTTCAGAATTTGCCCTGAATATGCTAATCAACACTGGCTTTGACCTTGCCTCTGGAAGCATGAATTCCGAATGCATAGTTCAGTGTGATATCCTTGAACTTGTGGGTGATGTTGCAATCACAGAGGTATATACTATCATATACACAATGCTTAACCATGTCAATTATGTGAGCAAAACATTTGAATTGAAAATACTGATTTTTGCATGTCACTTTTAAATATAGGTGACTTGGAGCAACAGATCTTGTGTCCTTTATATGGTGAAATTCTGCTATTCGACTGAAGTATAATTATGTTTTTATTTCAAGAATAAGAAGATGCAATCACTTTTTATTGTAAAAGTGATTTTAGGTACTCCCAAATTGAGAAGAAACTGCAAATAGTTACATAAACAGGAATGGAGTATGTTTGCTAGATAACGTTAGGAACACTATTATTTCCTTTTTGAATCAACACATGTTTATAAAAATATTTTAAATAAGAATAGGAAGCAGAATAAAAGAAAAGGAGTTATCTCATAATTCTAATCTGGGTGGAATATTATTTGTGTACCTTTAACACTTAAAAAGAAAATTCCTAGTTTGAAATTCTTTACCTCTCAAGAGGAAGGATTAAAAGCAGAGTGTCAACCTTGCCGCCTCAAAATTTCACAAGGAAGAAAATCTCTGAATCATCCATCACATCTTGGCTTAATTGGCTTTAATCAAGGCATAATAACAAATGAAGGGTAGGGAGGCAGGAAGAAAGCATTAGAGAAAAAAAGAGACCCCAAACACATATATATATATTTTTAAAAGATTTATTTATTTATTTCTCTCCCCTTCCCCCCTCCCCCCTCAGCTGTCTGCTCTCTGTGTCCATTTGCTGTGTGCTCTGTGCTCTTCTGTGACCGCTTCTATCCTTATCAGCAGCACTGGGAATCTGTGTTTCTTTTTGTTGCATCATCTTGTTGTGTCAGCTCTCCGTGTGTGCAGTGCCATTCCTGGGCAGGCTGTACTTTCTTTCGCGCTGGGCAGCAATCCTTACGGGTGCACTCCTTGCGCGTGGGGCTCCCCTGCGTGGCAGGGCACTCCTTGCGGGCATCAGCACTGCGCATGGGCCAGCTCCACATGGGTCAAGGAGGCCCGGGGTTTGAACCTTGGACCTCCCATGTGGTAGGCGGATGCCCTAACCACTGGGCCAAGTCTGCTTCCCACCCCAAACATATTTTGTTCTCATGAATCAGAATTCAATGCATGAACTTTATAAAGATGCTTTAAGGAGACAGAAAAAGCTCCGAAGTCTGACCATGGAGGTTTAATGCTTGCCTGCATAGATCTGGACAGCCAGTGGGGTCCACCATCTTCCACCTGAGCCATCCCAGAATTTCAACAATCTGTGCTTCTGGCACCATTTGTTAATGTAACTCAAACATGGGCTCACTGGTTTTCTTTGTAAAATAATTCCTCCATCAGGGGTCTGGGCTTTGATTTCCCATCACACTTTCAGGAAAGAGGATAGGGCTATGGGTCTTCTGATCTGATGAGAAACCTTACCTCTGTACGGTTCAGGTGCAGTGATGTCACCATCAGGATGTGACCACTGACCCTACCTACTAGTCCAGAGTGACTCCCTTTCCCTCCTCTCCAGAGACAGGAAAGCGAGCACAGCAGACCCAGGCCCTCTGATTCTCCTCCTCACAATGGCAGGAGGGGTTAATCCCAGCTTTCATCCACCTCAGGGGTCCTAAGCCTACACACTGAGCAGACCTTCCCCTGCCCCTTCCGGTCCAGAAGCTGAGCTCGCTGCTAAAGATGAAGCCAGAGGGTCAAACCTGGAGGGTCTTGGATCCCAGGCAAGGCAGCACTTCCCTCCACGTGACAGTCACATCCCCTTCGGCCCATGGTGGAAGGAGTGATGGAGAACGCAGACTTGCTGGACCAACACTCCAGGCGGAAAACAAAACGTTTGGCTTCCCGGTACCTGCTTTGAGGTGTTGGTGCTGAGGACGGACGTAGAGTGATGGCGATGACACTGGAGGTGGCGGTGGAGATGGTGACAGTGGCGCTGGTGATGATGGAGGTGGTGGTGCTAGAGGTGATGGTGGTGGTGACGGGGATGGTGGCGCTGCTGATACCGATGAGGAAGGTGGTGACTTTGATGATGGTGGCGATGGTGGCTATACTAGTGACGCAGGTGTTGACGGCAATGCTGGGGACTGTTGGTGATGCTTGTGCCATGGTGGGGCTGGTGACGGGTGGTCATGGCTGGTTGTGGTTGTGAAAGTGGTGAGAGTGTGATCAGCATCTTCTCCAGTTCACAGTGAACTGACCATCGTGTCGTCAGCTCCTAAAGCACTCACCCGCTCGTGGCTGCTCAGGGTCCTCAGATTCCACGGTCTTCGGGGACCCAGCCTCCTGGTCGTGGGCCCTGCAGGGAGCGACGGAGCCTGGTGGCTGTGAGCACTGCCTTAATCCAAGCCCCAGCTCCACCACTTCCTTGATGGGCGACCTCAGGCTATTTACTTAAGCTTCCTAGTCCTCATTTTCTTCATCTCTATAATGGGGATGATGATATAATCATACCGACATTATAGGGACGTCATAACAAGCATGTTAATATTTGGAGAACTCTTCAAATAGCATCTAGCCATAAAAAGTACTATATGTGTTTGTGGTTATTATTCCAATTGACTGACATGAATTTAGACACTTACCAGTACTCCCAATTTAAAACTGTGGAGTGAATACAAAGCTAAAGTAAACATGCACATTAAAAGGGAGAAAAACATGCTGACCTCTCTAGCAACACTATGAACTGGACGTTGGTCCAAAGGACTCACCACACCTGGAAGCTGTCCTCACTCTCCGAGACCCTCAAGTTGACAGGGGCCTGTGCAGGTCCCAGGGATTCTCTTGTCCGACAGCCCATCAATTGCTCAAAATTAGGCCGCATTCTAACTTGCTTCAAATTTGGCTTCTGGGGCGGCGGACTTGGCCCAGTGGTTAGGGCGTCCATCTACCACATGGGAGGTCCATGGTTCAAACCCCGGGCCTCCTTGACCCGTGTGGAGCTGGCCCATGAGCAGTGCTGATGCGCGCAAGGAGTGCCTTGCCACGCAGGGGTGTCCCCGGGTAGGGGAGCCCCACGCGCAAGGAGTGCGCCCCATAAGGAGAGCCACCCAGCCCGAAAGAAAGTGCAGCCTGCCCAGGAATGGCGCCACCCACATGGAGAGCTGACACAGCAAGGTGACGCAACAAAAAGAGACACAGATTCCCGTGCCGCTGACAACAACAGAAGCGGACAAAGAAGACGCAGCAAATAGACACAGAGAACAGACAACCGGGGTGGGGGGAGGAAGGGGAGAGAAATAAATAAATAAATAAATCTTAAAAAAAAATTTGGCTTCTGAACTTCCCACACATTTTGCCTCAAGGGGAAATGCCTTTCAAGCCTTTGAAAGAGAGCAGCATCCTACATTCCCTGAGCCATAGCTGTGCCAGCAGTACCATGCCGGTGCCCATCAGCCGCTGTGGCAGCTGCCCACAGAGCGCACGGAGGAAGCCCTGCCGAGCCCACCTCTGGCAGCAGTGCGAGAAGCCGGTGCCCTCGCCTCAAGGGCATCTCCCAAGAAGACCAATCTGGTGTGGGGCCAGGAGAGCGGCCCGAGGTGGCGCCGCTGGGGCTGCCACCAAGGAGAGGCTGGTCGACGTGCCCGGTGGCACCGACCACTTGGAGGACTGGTCCACCAAGCAGATTCAGGCCAAGAAGGAGCGGGGGGGGAGGGAGGGGGGCGGAGGGGTGGCCAGGACCGAGCGGAACCGGCCGCGAACCTGGCCAGCGCGCACAAGACGCAGCTGCCCCGCGCTGCCCGCGTGCCCCTCCCGCACCTCAGCGCGGGGAGGCGCGGGGCTGCGCCACGCAGGGGCCAGGGCGCAGGGGCGGAGGGCGCCACCGCCTCCGCGGCGCGCTCTGCTTTCCCGCTGACGATGGAGCACTTTTGAGTCCTTGAAAATTATTTCTAGGGATTCAATGAGACCCAGATGAAGAAATGTTTCTCCCGAGAATAATCTGCCAGGGACTGTTTTAAATCCGCGGTGGGGAACTCAGATGACGCCTAAATTCCCTTGCGAGTTGACCTGTCCTTGCAGCTTCTCTGTGGCAGGTTCCCCCCTTCTCTGCTCAGTCCCAAAGCAAAGCAGGGAATTTACTTGCCGTTCCAGGAACTGGGAGAGTGGGTTTGATTTATGTTTATCTTTGATGGTGTGGACTTTTGGGGTCCCAGTTTACTGTGGAGAGGTCTCTGAGACTCCCTACCTTGGGTGTCCCCAAGCTTCACCCCGTGAAGCTGTCAAAACCTGAGTTCAAGTATACCAGGATCAGCCCAGGTCTCTGGGGCAAAGCACCTTCTGAGCTCACTCACTTCTCAGGTGGCAGCTCTGCCAGGGATTTTGGCCTGGGAAATCCTTGCCAATTGGACAAGTCTGGGATGCTGTTCAAAAGATATTCTTTGTAATTTTCTCATATAAAATTAAAGTATAAATTACTATTATGAATATCTACTTATATCTATCTATCTACATATATTTAAAGTGCAATTTTTGTTTGAGCAATCTAGACTGCCATATTTTCACCACGGTCTCTTTATCTCCATCTCATTGATTTTTGCTACTTATTAAGACTTGCATTTTTAAGCCTGAGCCTGGAATTAACTTATATTATACAGTATAAGAAAGCAACAGGCCAGGGCAGATCTATCTTTTTGGCCAGGGTGGAGAAAGGACTGAATATTTTACCCAATATCAGTGCAATTAGGAGCAGGAGTAGAGCAGAAACTGGCACTGCCAGATCCGAGCTGTGTGGCCTTGGACGTGTGTCTTTGCCTCTCTGAGTCCTGTTCCTCACTTTGAAATCATAGATGGCAGTAAATCTGGGAGGCAGCACAATGTGATAGAGGGAGACAGGATGGTTCTAATCTTTCTCCATCATAACCTTTGTCAGCTGGAAAAAAAAAAAGGAGGGGGGGGAGATAATCTCAGACAGTGAAAAAAAAACTGCCCTAGATTATTGGTGGAGACTACAGAGCCATTGTATAGAGTGTATTAGTCAGCCAAAAGGGTGTTGATGCAAAGCACCAGAAATGGGTTGGTTTTTATAAAGGGAATTTACTTGGGGTAGGAGTTTACAGATACCATGCCATAAGGTATAAGTTACTTCCCTCACCAAAGTCTATTTCCATGTGTTGGAGCAAGACAGCTGCTGACGTCTGCGAGGGTTCAGGCTTCCTGGGTTCCTCTGGGCTCAGCTCCTCTGTTTTCTCCACAAGGTCAGCTGTAGACTATCAAGCAAAGGGCTCTGTCTCTCTCCCCGGGGCTCCAGCTTCAGCATCAAACTTCAACATCAAACCTCCAACGTTAGATGCCCTCAACCCTGTCCTTCACCATGCCTTTTATCTGTGAGGCCCCACCCACCAAGGGGTGGGGACTCAATGCTCTAATGACATGGCCCAATCAAAGCCCTAATCATAACTCAAGCAGGCCAGGTACAGCCCAGATTACAAACATTATCCAGTATCTATTTTTGGAATTCATAACCATATCAAACTGCTACGGCCATGGAATAAAATTAATTAATCAAGTTGATGGGGTTCTGACCAGCATTTAAAAAAGCATCATGTCACTTCTTTGCCTTAAAGATGGGGGTGGTGGTGGTGGGGTACACGGAGTGCACCCAGATCTAGGATAAAGCAGCTGATCCCCGGGAAAAAGATGAGATGTGTCGGGGAGAAAGGCCTCAGCAGATGCCCTGCTCCTGTGTCTTTCCAAAACACCCTTCTCCCCATCCTTTTTTTTCCCTTTCCTTCCATTCACAGGTTTACTGAATATAATTTACATATTATAAAGCCCACCCATTGTCAGTGTACAATTCGATTTTTTTTCCCTAAGACAAAAATTGAATGAAAATTTGTTACTGGGTATATAACAATCCATAGGGCTAAAGTGTTTACCTGGGACGGTGTAGAAAATTAAAACAAAAGCAGATGTTAATATTACATTTTATTATCAAATTCATCTTCTTCCTTCAAAGACTCCTTAGCGTATTTCTCTGCTTCTTCCCTTATGTCTTTTGAAATGATTTCATGTCTTCTTTTAAAAAAAAAAATTAAAAAAATTTCTCTGCCTCCCCCTTTGTTGTCTGCTCTCTGTGTCCATTCACTGTGTGTTCTCTGTCTGCTTGCATTCTTGTCAGGCAGTGTGGGAATCTGTGTCTTTTTTTGTTGCGTCATCTTGCTACATCAGCTCTCCGTGTGTGCAGTGCTACTCTTGGTCAGGCTGTGTTTTTCGTGCACACTTGTGGGGCACACTTCTTGCATGTGGGGCAGCTCTAAGCGGGGGATACTCCTGTTTGGCACAGCACTCCTCGTGCACGGCAGCAGTGCGCATGGGCCAGCTCACCACACGGGCCAGGAGGCCCTGGGTTTGAACCCTGGACCTCCCATGTGGTAGGCAGATGCTCTATCCAATGAGCCATGTCCACTTCCAAATTTCATGTCTTCTTTTAGTCAATTTGCCAACCCAGGTGAGCTCTAGTTCAAATACTTTATCTTGTACTTCATCGTCTATTATGTAAATTATTTTTGCAACTTCTTTAACAACATCGTAGCAGGTAGGTCATTTCTCTTATTTAGCTTTTCAATTTCTGTCTTTGCCACTTGCTGGGCTTTACCAATGGCACAGCCCCAGTAACCAGATGAAATACCCGATGCATCAATCATGTAGAGTTGTGCACCATCATTCACCCTGTAAGACCCTAAAAGGAAACTGCCTCCAAAAGGTCAAACCACGCTGTGGAGTGCATAGGCATGAGCACACATGGCCACTGTCTGCAAGATGTTTCAGTGGGATGTTAGAGCCAAAGCTAGATCTAAAGTTGGAAGCTTCTTCTCTTGCTATGTCTGCAAAGAATGAGCCAACAAACCTGGTACCACCATTCCAACATGCCGATCAACATTAAAAAGTCGTCTGTTGGAACTTTCTTTATAAAGTTTAGAAAGGACCAATTTTTCTACCCCAAAGACAACACCATCTTTACATCTGATTCCAATAGCTACTATTTTCCACATCCTTCATAGCATATTCAACTTGAAAAACTCTCCCATCAGGAGAGAATGTAGAGGCTGACAGATCATATCCAGTGCCGATAGACCTCATTGTGCTAAAACCACCCAAATGATTTTTTTTTTAAGACTTGAGTTAACTTAAAAAAAAAATCCCCCCCACCCCCTGCTTGTGGATTTTGCTTGCTGTCTGCTCTCTCTGTCTGTTGTGCTCTTCTGCATTTTTTGCTTGTCTCCCTTTTTGTTGAGTTACCTTGCTGAGTTGGCTCTTGGCGGCACTTGTGGGCTGGGAGGGTCTCTGCAGCATGCGGGCGAGCCTGCCTTCACAAGGAGGCCCTGGACATGAACCCAGGGCCTTCCATGTGGTAGACAGGAGCCCAACTGATTGAGACACAGCCACTTCTGGCCCCAGTGATTTTTAATAACTTTATAGAATTAGGCAACCACACCACAATCCAGCTTTAGACCATTTCCATCTTCCCAAAGAGCTCCCTCTTGCTGGCTTGCAGTTAAATTCCTCCCCTAATGCTAACCCCAGGCAACCACAGATCTGCTTTGTCTCTCTAGAATTGTCTTTTTTTGGGAAATTCCACGTAATTGGAATCATGCAGTTTTACTGTCTGAAATAATTTTCCAGTGAACATCTGCAGATCACGCAACCTAGCAATTTCACTTCAAGAGAAACTTCAGGAGAAGTGTTCCTCAGGAGACCTATGCAAAATTGGGTTTAAGTGGCAACCTTTATAGTATCCACAGTGCAATACATGTCAAGTGCAGCGTAAATGAATTTGAAAAAAAATCTGGCAGTGAAAAAATCAGAGTTAATGCTACCTTCAACACAATGGGTTAATCTCAAAGATATAAGGGGAGTGTAAGATGACACAAAGAAATATTCTATCATGCCCATCATAATATAAGAATCAGTAAAATCAGAAAATATGATATTTGGGAATAAATGCATAGCTGGCAAAAACCATAATGATGAGCAAGAGAATGAATAATCCAAAAATATAAGATTAAAATAATCCAAAAATGTATTTTGGGGGTTGGGAGATGCCAACTGCAAGGAACTGCCAAACAGTCTTCCACAGTGGCTGTACCATTCTATATTCCCACAAACAGTGAATAAGCGTTTTTATCTCTCCACATTCTCTCCAACATTTACAGTTTTCTGACTTTTTAATAGCAGTCAGTCTAACAGGTGTGAAATGATACCTCATTGTAGTTTTGATTTGCATTTCCCTAACTGCTAGTAACGTTGAGCATTTTTTCATGTGTTTCTTTGTCGTTTGTATTTCCTCTTTGGACAGTGGCTTTTTTTTTTTAAGATTTATTTATTTATTTATTTATTTATTTATTTATTTATTTATTTATTTATTTATTTATTTCTCTCCCCTTCCCCCCCACCCCAGTTGTCTGTTCTCTTTGTCTATTTCCTGTGTCTTCTTTGTCTGCTTCTGTTGTTGTCAGTGGCACGGGAATCTGTGTTTCTTTTTGCTGCGTCATCTTGTTGTGTCATTTCTCCATGTGGGCGGTGCCATTCTTAGGCAGGCTGCACTTTCTTTGGCGCTGGCCAGCTCTCCTTATGGGGTGCGCTCCTTGCATGTGGGGCTCCCGTATGCGGGGACACCCCTGTGTGGCAGGGCACTCCTTGCGCGCATCAGCACTGCGCATGGGCCAGCTCCACACGGGTCAAGGAGGCCCGGGGTGTGAATCGCAGACCTCCCATGTGGTAGACAGATGCCCTAACTGCTGGGCCAAGTCCGCTTCCGACAGTTGTCTTTTGACCATTAAAAAAAAAAAAAGATTTATTTATTTATTTCTCTCCCCTTCCCCCGCCCCCACCCCGGTTGTCTGTTCTCTGTCTATTTCCTGCGTCTTCTTTGTCAGCTTCTGTTGTTGTCAGCAGCACGGGAATCTGTGTTTCTTTTTGTTGCATCATCTTGTTGTGTCAGCTCTCCATGTGCGGCACCATTCCTGGGCAGGCTGCACTTTCTTTCGTGCTGGGTGGCTCTCTTTATGGGGCGCACTTCTTGCGCGTGGAGGTCCCCTACGCGGGAGACACCCCTGCGTGGCAGGCACTCCTTGTGTGCATCAGCGCTGCGCATGGGCCAGCTCCACACGGGTCAAGGAGGCCTGGGGTTTGAACCACGGACCTCCCATGTGGTAGACGGACGCCCTATCCACTGGGCCAAGTCCGCCGCCTTGACCATTTTTTAATCACATAGTTTGTCTCTTTATTGTTGAGTTATATGATCTCCTTATATGTTATGGATATTAAACCCTTATCAGGTATTGATTGCCAAATATTTTCTCCCATTGAGTTGGCTGCCTTTTCACCCTTTTGACAATGTCCTTTGAGGAGAAAAAGTGTTGAATTTTGAGGAGGGCCCATTCATCTATTTTTTCTTTTGTTGCTTGTGCTTTGGGTGTAAGGTTTAAGAAACTACTGCCTACCAGAAGATCTCGAAGATGTTTTCCTAGATTTTCTTCCAGGTGTTTTATGATTGTTGTTTCTACATTTAAATCCTTGATCCATTTTTAGTTAATTTTTGTATAAGATGTGAGAACAGTCTTCATTCTTTCTTTTGGATATAGCTATCCAGATCTCCCAGCACTATTTGTTGAATAGACTCTTATAGCGCAGTTGGGTGGGCTTAATGGCCTTGTCAAAAATTGCTTGACTGTAGATGTGAGGGTCAATTTCTGAGTTCTTTGATTTGGTTCCATTGGTCAGTCTGTCTGTTCTTAAGCCAGTACCATACTGTTTTTAGCACTGTAACTAAGTAATATACTTTAAAGTCAGGAAGTTAGAGTCCCCCAACTTTGTTCTTTAATTAAGATATTTTTTGCTACTCAGGGCCCCTTACCCTTCCAAATGAATTTAATTATTGGCTTTCCAATTTCTGCAAAAAAATGCTATTGGGATTTTTATTGAGATTGCATTGAATCTGTAAATCAGTTTGGGTAGAATTGACATCTTAATGATATTTAGTCTTCCAATCCATGAACATGGAATGCCCTTCTATTTATTTAAGTCTTCTTCAGTTTCTCTTAGCAATGTGTTGTAGTTTTCTGAATACTGGTCTTTTATGTCCTTGGTTAAGTTTACTCCTAAATATTTGATTGTTTTATCACTATTATAAATGGAATTTTTTTTTCTGATTTCCTTCTCAGATTGCACATCAGTTACGTATAGAAACACTTTTGATTTTTGCATATTAACCTTATATACCTCCACTTTGCTGAACTTGTCTATTAATTCTGGTAGCTTTTTTGTGGACTTTTCAGGATTTTCTAGATATAGGATCATGTCATCAGCAAATAGTGAAAGTTTTACTTCTTTCTTTCTGATTTGGGTGCCTTTTATTTCTTTGTCTAGCCTAATTACTCTAGCTAGAATTTCTCACAAAATATCAAATAATAATAGTGACAGGGGCATCCTTGTGTTGTTTCTGATCTCTGTGGAAAAGCGTTCAGTCTTTCACCATTGAGTACAATGCTAGCTGTAGGTTTTTTCATATATGCACTTTACCATATTGAGAAAGTTTCCTTCTATTCCTATCTTTTGGAGAGTTTTTATCAAGAAAGGGTGCTGTATTTTGTTAAATGCCATTTCTGCATCAATTGAAAGGATCATGTGATTTTTCTTCTTTAGTTTATCAATGTGGTTTATTACACTAATTGATTTTCTTGTGTTGAACCACCCTTGCATACCTGGGATAAAACCCACTTGATCATGGTGTATAATTTTTTTTAAATTTTATTTTAAAAATTATTAGTATAATTCTTTTAATGTGCTTTTGGATTCTGTTTACAAGTATTTTTTGAGGATTTTTGCATCTGTATTCATTAGAGCTACTGGTCTGTAATTTTCTTTTTTTGTAGTATCTTTATCTGGTTTTGGTATTAGGGTGATGTTGGCATCATAGAATGAGGCTTTTCATCTTTGGGAGGTTTTTGATGACTGTTTCAATTTCTTCACTTGTGATTTTGTTCTATAGTCAGTGTAAGTGGTTCACTTGTTTCCAGGAATTTGTTCATCATCTACATTTTTTAGTTTTTTGGCATACAGTTGTTCATTGTATCCTCTTATGATCTCCCTTATTTTTATGGGGTCAGTGGTAATGTCCCCTTCTCATTTCTGATTTTATTTATTTGTGTCTTCTCTCTCTTTTTTCTTTGTCAGTCTAGCTAAGGGTTTGTCAATTTTACTGATCTTCTCAAAGAATGAACTTTTGGTTTTGTTGTTTTTATTTATTTATTTATTTATTTATTTATTTATTTATTGTTCTCAATTTCATTTATTTCTGCTTTGATCTTTACTATTTCTTTCCTTTGGCTTTGTTTGGGATTAGTTTGTTGTTCTTTTTCTAGTTCCACCAGGTCTGCAGTTAGATATTCAATTTTAGCTCTTTTTTCTTTTTTAATGTAAGCATTGAGGCCTATAAATATTCCTCTCAGCACTGCCTTTGCAGTGTCCCATAGGATTGAATATATTGTGTTCTCATTTTCATTCATCTCAAGATATTTGCTGAATTCTTTTGCAATTTCTTCTTTGACCAACTGATTATTTGAGTGTTGTTTAATCTCCATATATTTATGAATTTTCCCTTTTTATATCCATTATTGATTTCTAGCTTCATTCTGTTATGATCATATAAGTTGTTTTGTATAATTTCAATATTTTAAAATGTATTGAGACTTACCTTGTGACCTGCCAGGGGGTCTTTCTTGGAGAAGGATCCACGAGCACTTGAAAATAATGTATATCCTGCTGTTTGGGGTTCAATGCTGTACAGATGTCTGTTAGATCTAGTTCATTTATCATATTATTCAACTTTTCTCTTTCTTTATTTGTCCTCTGTTCAGATGTTCTGTCCAATGCTGAGAGTGGTGTATTGAAGTCCCAACTATTAGTGTAGAGACATCCATTTCTCCCTTCAGCTTTGCCAGTGTGTATCTCATGTATCTTGGGGCACTGAGGTTGGGTGCATACATATTTAGAATAATTATGTATTCGTGTTGAAGTGCTCCCTTTATTAATATATAATGACTGCCTTCATCCCTTGTAACAGTTTTGCATTTAAAATCTATTTTATTCAATATTAGCTTTGCTACTCGAGCTCTTTTTTGGTTACTATTCGCATGGAATCTATTTTTCCAACCCTTCACTTTTAATCTGGTTGTGTCCTTATGTCTGAGGTGAGTCTCTTGTAGACAACATATAGATTGCTAACATTTTAAAATCCATTCTATCAGTCTGTGTCTTTTGATTGGGGAGTCCAAGCCATTAGCATTCATTTTTGGGTAGCAGATGTGACTCAGGCGCTTGGGCTCCCATATGGAAGGTCCTGGGTTCAGTTCCCAGGGCCTCCTGGGGAAAGTGAGCTGGCCCACTCAATGAGCTAGCCCAGATGGAGAGCTGGCCCACATGGAAAGCTGGTGCAACAAGATGACACAACAACAACAAAACCCAAAAAACATTCAGTGTTATAACTATAAAGGTATTTCTTCATCCATTTTGACCTTTGGCTTTCTGTTGTCATATCATACTATAGTTTATCTTTTTACCTTTTCTAATATTCTTCATTTCTACACTCTTCTCCAAGCCTCTTGCCATTGTTTTTTTCTTTCAGGCTGCAGCACTCCCTTGTAATTCTGGTCTCTTGGTACCATATTCTATCAGTTTTTGTTAGTCTGTGAAGACTTCAAACTCCCCTTTATTTTTGAAGGACAGCTTTGCTGGATACAGAATTCTTGGCTGGCAGTTTTACTCTTTCAATACCTTAAATACATCATACCACTTTCTTCTCTCCTCCATGGTTTCTGATGAGAGGTCTGCATTTAATCTTATCACATTTCCTTTGTATGTGATGCTTTGCTTTTCTCTTGCTGCTTTCAAAATCTTTTCTTTATCTCTGATATTTGTCATTCTGAATAGCAGGTGTCTCAGGGTAGTTTGTATTTATTCTGTTTGGGGTGCAGTGTCCTTTTTGGATATATATATATATTTAAAGATTTATTTATTTATTTCTCTCCCCGTCCCACCCCCACCCCGGTTGTCTATTCTCTGTGTCTATTTGCTGCATCTTTGTCTGCTTCTGTTGTTGTCAGCCACATGGGAATCTGTGTTTCTTTTAGTTGCGTCATCTTATTGTGTCAGCTTTCTGAGGGCAGCGCCATTTTTAGGCAGGTTGCACTTTCTTTTGCGCTGAGTGGCTCTCCTTACAGGGTGCACTCCTTGCGCGTGGGGCTCCCCTACGCGGGGGGCACCCCTGCGTGGCACGGCACTTCTTGCGCGCATCAGCACTGTGAATGGGCCAGCTCCACACGGGTCAAGGAGGCCTGGGGTTTGAACCGCGGACCTCCCATGTGGTAGACGGACGCCCTATCCACTGGGCCAAGTTCACCGCCCTTTTTGGATATTGATATTTATATCTTTTATAAGGGTAGAGAAGTTTTTAGTCATTATTTCCTCTAATTTTCTTTCTACCCATTTTCCATTTTCTTCTAGGATGCCAATAATGTGTGTTTTTGCATTTTGCATTGTTATTCAATTCCCATTTTTTCCATTCTCTTTTCTTTCTGTTTGCCTGTCTTTTCCAGTTCAGATGTTCTGTCTTCAAAATCACTAATTCTGTCTTCAAGCAGTTCAAATTTGCTCTTATGTGACTCTATGTTGAGAATAGCTCAACACAGGAATGACACGAATGGGAGTCACTGCAGAACCTAAGAAAAAGACACAAGCATTAAGAAAAGATGGGGGGACTTCCGGCAAGATGGTGGCTGAGTGAGCTTGCCTTGCCGTCTCTCCTGGGAAGAGGCAGCTGGGCACCGCTGGAGGTTCTCCCGGACCAGGCTTTTTCAGGATTTTTTCAGGGCAGGAAGTGTCTGGACATCGATTTGGTGGGAAGGATTTTTCCTGGTCCGGAGGTGTCTGGACATCGATTTGGAGGGAAGGTAACAGAGAGGATCCATCTGTGAAATATACACGGAGATCCCAGCTACGTGTGGAGGATTCCCTCCTTGGGTAGGTGGAGCCGAGGCAGCTAGCACCGCGCGGAGCCCCGGCGGGCGGTGGCCAGGGTAGCCGAGTCCGGCCGAGCCCGGCTGAGCCGCAGCGGGCGGGGGGGCGGAGCCCGGCTGAGCTCAGCCGAGCCCAGCCGCGCCGCGCCGCGAGCGGGAGAGCCGAGCCGCGCTGCGCCGCGCCGGGCGGCGGGCGGGAAAGCCGAGCCCGGCCAAGCCCAGCCGAGCCCAGCCGAGCCGCGGCGGGCGGCGGGCGGGGGACCGGAGCCCAGCTGAGCCCAGCCAAGCCTGGCGGCGGGGTTTATGTTCTTTGGTTTTTTTATTTATTTATTTATTTATTTTTTGTTGTTGTTGTTCTTTTTTTTTTTTTTTCAATCCTCTCTTTCTTGTCCCCAATATTCTTCTTATACTATTTTACCTTAACAATACAATAGGTCCTACAGGAAATACCTCACATTTGCTGGGTTTCCTCACCCTCCACTGCCTCATTTCTCTGTGAATAGATTTAGCCTATCTACACTATCCCCTTTCCCCTACAACTTGATATCCTCCACCATCTGCTATCTCTCCTATATTCCATCTCCCTTTCTTTGATCCACAAAGTGTCTAACTCTTAATTTCTAATACCTTTGTTTAGTTTTCCATCTGGTATTCGTCCCTGAAACTATTACCTTTCTTTTCTCTTTCCCTCTCTCACGAAAACAATAGCCTCTTAGTACGTACCACATTCCTCCCATATTCAGTCGTCTACCTCATTATAGGTACTTTCCTACTACTATAACTCTACACAATTTACATGATCTAACCTCCATCCTCCCAGAACTCATATTGTTGCTTTGTAAACATATATCACCAATACTACTTCACACTTTTTCCTTCCTTACACAATTGCCTTTCCCCAGCACTAATACTTTCCTTTAAAGTGAGCTTAACTAGCAATAAGAAATTGGAATAAGAAGAACAAAGTGACAAAGAGAAGATATAACACTTACGCAAAAACAACAGCTAATTAATCTCCAAGACTAGACAAAGAAGCTAAGGAACTGATTAAACCCGTCAAGAAAAAATGTTGACAAGACAGCAACAAAAATCTACAAACCAAACCAGTAATCAGGAAAACATGGCTGAATCCAATCAACAAACTGAAAATCAGGAAGGGGGGCAGGACTTCGCACAAGCAATGAAAGATCTCAGAACATTTATCACCGACAAATTTGATGAAGTAATGAAAGAGGTTAACAGCGTGAAGACAACACTTGGAGGGGAAATTGCAGACATGCGCAAAAAAATAACAGATATGATGGGAATGAACACCACAGTTCAAGAAATCAAAAATACACTTGCAGCAAATATCAGCAGACTAGAAGAGGCAGAGCAGAGAATTAGTGATGTGGAAGACAGTGCATTGGAAATCAAACAGATAGTAGAAGTGGTCAATAAAAAGGTAGAAAAAATCCAGATAGGACTTAGGGACCTGAATGATAATGCAAAACGCTCAAACATACGTATTATAGGCATTCCAGAAGGAGAAGAGAAGGGAAAGGGGTCAGAAGGATTGTTGCAGGAAATAATGAATGAAAACTTCCCAAATCTACTGAAAGAGACAGATGTACATATCCAAGAAGCACAGCGCACTCCACTGGTCATAAACCCCAACAGGCCCACCCCAAGACATATACTTGTCAAATTATCCAATGCTCAAGACAAAGAAAAAATTCTAAAAGCAGCAAGAGAAAAGAAAACCATCACATACAAGGGAAACTCCATAAGATTAAGTGCTGATTTCTCATCTGAAACGATGGAGGCAAGAAGGCAGTGGTATGATATAGTCAAGGTACTAAAGGAAAAAAATTTCCAACCAAGAATACTCTATCCAGCTAAACTAGCATTCAAAAATGATGGAGAGTTCAAAATATTCACAGATAAACAGAAACTGAAAGAGTATATCAACAAGAAACCTCCCCTTCAAGAAATTCTTAAGGGAATTCTGCAGGAAGAAAGGAAAAAACAGGACAGTCAGAGATGGAGGAGAGTGTAAAAGCAACAAGAAAAACAAAAATAGAAGGGGAAAATAAAATAATACAAACAAAATATAACAAACACAAATCCAACCAAAATATGGCTACCATAAATAACTCTCTAAACGTAATAACACTGAATGTCAACGGATTAAACTCACCTATCAAAAGATTCAGACTGGGACACTGGATAAGGAAATACGACCCATCTATATGCTGCCTACAAGAGACACATCTTAGACCCAGAGACTCATGGAGGTCGAAAGTGAATGGCTGGAAAACAATCATACAAGCAAACAACAACCAAAAAAAGGCAGGAGTAGCTATATTAATATCAGACAAAATAGACTTTAAATGCGAAACAATTGTGAGAGACAAAGAAGGATACTATATTTTAGTGAAAGGGACAATTTGTCAAGAAGATCGAACAATCATAAATATTTATGCTCCTAACAAGGGCGCCTCTAAATATGTGAGGCAAACGCTGGAAAAACTAAGTGAAAGAATAGATGCATCTACAATTATAGTGGGGGATTTTAATACACCACTATCAACTCTGGACAGAACATCTCAAAAGAGAATCACTAAAGAAACAAAAAATTTGAACAGTGTATTAGAAGAGCTGGATCTAATAGACATATATAGATCATTACACCCAAACACAGCAGGATATACATTTTTCTCAAACGCACATGGAACATTCTCCAAGATTGACCATATGCTAGGCCACAAAGAAAGGCTTAATGAATTCAGAAAGATCGAAATCATACAAAACAATATCTCTGACCACAGTGGAGTCAAGCTGGAAATTTGCAAGGGACAGAGACCCAGACTTCACACGACAATTTGGAAATTAAACAGCACACTCTTAGAAAAACAGTGGGTCAAAGAGGAAATCTCAAAAGAAATCAATGACTACCTTGAAACAAATGATAATGATACCACAACATACCAAAATTTATGGGATGCAGCAAAAGCGGTACTGAGAGGGAAATTTATAGCCATAAATTCATATATCAAAAAAGAAGAAAGAGCAGAAATTGAAGAATTAACTGCACATTTGAAGGAATTAGAAAATCAACAACAAAGTAACCCAACAGGAAGAAGAAGGAAGGAAATAACAAAGATAAGAGCAGAACTAAATGAAATAGAAAATAAGAAAGCACTTGAAAAAATAAACAAGACCAAGAGCTGGTTTTTTGAGAAGATCAACAAAATTGACAAACCTTTAGCGAGACTAACAAAGAAAAAAAGAGAAAAGATGCAAATACACAAAATAAGAAATGAGAAAGGTGATATCACCACTGACCCCACAGAAATAAAGACTATCATAAGAGGATACTTTGAAAAACTATATTCCAACAAAAATGACAATTCAGAGGAAATGGACAAATTCCTAGAAACACATAAGCAGCCCACATTGATGAAAGAAGAAATTGATGATCTCAACAAACCAATAACAAGCAAAGAGATAGAATCAGTCATTAAAAATCTCCCAACTAAGAAGAGCCCAGGGCCAGACGGCTTCACAGGTGAATTCTACAAAACATTCCGGAAAGAACTAACACCAATCCTGTTGAAACTATTCCAAAAAATCGAAACAGAAGGAACACTGCCTAATTCCTTCTATGATGCCAACATTACCCTAGTACCAAAGCCAAACAAAGACACCACAAGAAAGGAAAATTACAGACCAATTTCTCTAATGAACCTAGATGCAAAAATACTTAACAAAATACTTGCTAATCGTATTCAACAACACATTAAACGAATTATACACCATGACCAAGTGGGATTTATTCCAGGTATGCAAGGATGGTTCAACATAAGAAAATCAATCAATGTAATACACCATATAAACAGATTGAGAGAAAAAAACCACATGATTATATCTATAGATGCAGAAAAGGCATTTGACAAAATACAGCACCCCTTCCTGATAAAAACACTCCAAAAGATCGGAATACAAGGAAACTTTTTGAACATGATAAAGAGTATATATGAAAAACCTAAAGCCAACATTGTTTACAATGGCGAAATCCTGAAATCCTTCCCTCTAAAATCAGGAACAAGACAAGGATGCCCATTGTCTCCGCTCCTATTTAACATTGTCTTGGAAGTACTGGCTCGAGCACTGAGACAAGAACCAGATATAAAAGGCATTCAAATTGGAAGGGAAGAAGTCAAAATTTCATTATTTGCAGATGACATGATCCTATATATAGAAAACCCTGAGAGATCTACAACAAAGCTCCTAGAACTCATAAATGAGTTTAGCAAAGTTGCAGGTTATAAGATCAATGCGCAAAAATCAGTAGCATTTCTATACACCAATAATGAGCAAGATCAGGAGGAAATCAAGAAACAAATACCATTCACAATAGTAAATAAAAAAATCAAATACTTAGGAATAAATTTAACTAAAGAGGTAAAAAACTTATACATCGAGAACTATACAAGATTGTTCAAGGAAATCAAAGAAGACCTAAATAAATGGAAGAATATTCACTGTTCATGGATAGGAAGACTGAATATTATTAAGATGTCTATCCTACCAAAACTGATCTACACATTCAATGCAATCCCAATAAAAATCAACACAGCCTTCTTTAAGGAACTAGAAAAACTAACTATGAAATTTATTTGGAATAAAAAGAGGCCCTGAATAGCCAAAGACATATTGAAAAAGAAAAATGAAATAGGAGGAATCACACTTCCTGACTTCAAAACATACTACAGAGCTACAGTAGTGAAAACAGCATGGTACTGGCATAAGGAGAGACACACAGACCAATGGAATCGAATTGAAAGTTCAGATATAGAACCTCATGTATATAGCCATATAATATTCAATAAAGCCACCAAACCCTCACAACTGGGAGAGAATGGCCTATTCAACAAATGGTGCCTGGAGAACTGGATAGCTATATGTAGAAGAATGAAAGAGGATTACCATCTCACACCTTATACAAAGATCAACTCAAGATGGATCAAAGACCTAAATATAGGAGCCAAGACCATAAAGACCTTAGAAAGCAGTGTAGGGAAACATCTACAGGACCTTGTAATAGGAAATGGCTTCATGAATATCACACCAAAAGCACGAGCAGCAAAAGAACAAATAGATAAATGGGACTACCTCAAAATTAAAGCCTTCTGCACCTCAAAGGAGTTTGTCAAGAAAGTAAAAAGGGAACCCACACAATGGGAGAAAATATTTGGCAACCATATATCTGATAAGAGACTTATAACTTGCATATATAAAGAACTCATAGATCTCGAAAACAAAAAGATAAACAACCCATTTAAAAAATGGGAAAAAGATTTAAACAGACACTTCTCCAAAGAAGAAATACAAATGGCTAAAAAGCACATGAAAAAATGCTCCAAATCCCTAGCTATCAGGGAAATGCAAATCAAAACTACAATGAGATACCACCTTACTCCCATAAGATTGGCAGCCATGAAAAAAACACTAGAATACAAATGCTGGAGAGGATGTGAAGAAAGGGGAACACTCATCCATTGCTGGTGGGAATGCAGAAGGATCCAACCATTCTGGAGGACAGTTTGGCAGTTTCTCAAAAAATTATCCATAGATTTGCCATATGACCCAGCAATACCACTGCTGGGTATATACCCATCAGATCTGAAAACAAGGACACAAACCGATATATGTACACCAATGTTCATAGCAGCATTGTTCACCATCGCCAAAAATTGGAATCAATCCAAAAGTCCATCAACAGATGAGTGGATCAATAAAATGTGGTATATACACACAATGGAATACTACTCAGCTGTAAGAACCAATACACTACAATCGCACGTGATAACATGGATGAACCTTGAGAATCTTATGTTGAGTGAAGCAACCCAGGCATTGAAGGACAAATACTATATGACCTCAATGATATGAAATAAGTTAACTGCCTCAGAGAGCTAGAGTCTGGAAAAGTGGCTTACTGGAAATCGGGGGGTGGAGGAAGGCTGTGAGTTAATGTCTGTAGGGGTGGAATCTGTGATGAGCTGGGGGTAAGTATGAGCACAAAGAAGGGACAAAATGGGGGCAAGGGGTTACCTTCGGGTGGGGTTTTCTGGGTTTGAGGGGGGCTGGGGATGGGAAGAGGGGTAATATGGTCCAAGAAATCGGTGGGAGGGAGGGGCAACATACAAACATGGGAGAGTGCCAGAAGTTCATTGAGAACTAAATGTTGAGTAAAACGTATCAAAGTATAAGCAGGAGGGTTACCTGGTTAGTACGCTCAGGGGGTATGGTCTGATGCGAGACGGACTCCGGAGGGAATAGCTGAAGGCTCATTTTGCCAAGGTGGGTTCTACCATTGGGTGGGGTGGACCCATATCCTGGGGAAGACTAATGCCATCGAATAGAGAGAACTGTATCTCTCGTGAGAAAGGACGGCTCCCAGGGCATTAGATTGGCAGGCGTTGTGGGCCCTAAGGGGAGGGGAAAATGGACGTACAATGGATGGAACAAAGGTAAATAAGGGGGCAAAAGAGGAGTTATGTGAGAGTACACGAGGATGAATATAAAACAGCTAATATTACACCAAAAACATATAGGGGACGACAGACTAATAATGAAAACCATAAGACAAAACATAGGATAACTAAAAAATTTAGAAAACTGTATAACCTAAAGTATGGACCACATAGTAAGCACAAATGTTACCTTGTTTGAAAACTATAGTTTCGGAATCTGTACATCAGTTTCAGGAAATATGATATGAATAAGTTAAAAGATTATTGCTGTGGAAGGGAAAAGGTTTTATGGTGGATCTGGGGAAATACTCTATATTGTATATATGAATTTTGGTGATCTAAGACTCTGCTGAAGCTGACATTATGTTGGGATTCACTTTACGGGAAGTTTTGGATCACAGAGTGGTTCAACAATGGCAGCAGAGGAATACTGATATGGGATGTTATTGACAGGATATATATGGTTGACAGGGAGTTATACAGGGCATATGCCCAGGGTATATGGTAATGTCTATATATACTCATAGTGGAAACAATTAAAAACAACAGCTGGGGGGGGTACTGGGCTCCTGGCTGGGGGGTCACTGTTGTGGGCCCTGGGAGAGCAGCGGCAATCCTCCAGGTGCAACGGCAAGAACCAGGAAGGAAGGAGGGCCCAACAGTGGGCTCTTGATACTAATGGCTACACTTTTGAGCCTATGCACCTGCAATAAGAACAAGGCCTAGAGTAGCATTGTGCCTGGGGGTTTCCTCCTGACAGCCTTCATGTTACTCAAATGTGGCCACTCTCACAGCCAAACTCAGCGTGTAGATGTGATGCATTCCCCCCAGCGTGGGACACGACACCCGGGGATGAGCCTCCCTGGCACCGAGGGATCACTACCACATACCAGCTGAAGAAGCAACTAGAAAATGACCTTGAATTAAAGATTCAATGCAGAACAGCAGAATATACCTGTCTACATATAATAACATGACTTCGGGAAGTGGTTTGACCTAATGTAAGGGGGAAATGGAAAGGAGAAATGAGATTATAAGGCTGTGAGTCTCTAAAAAAGAGTCTGGAGGTTGTCAGAAGGAATAGCCCTATGTACAACTGAACAGAGTCTAAGAGACAGATAAGGTAGATACAACCCCAGGTATTGGTTCTTTTGAGGGATAAAGAGACCCACGGGTTCTATGGTCATGGCAGAAGGGGTTCACTGCCATGACAGATGGCCCTTCTTTGGAGCTGGTGTTTCTGCGTGATGGAAATGGACTCAGAGGGGATCTCTTTTCACAAGACTTGCATGCTACTTTATTGGAATTGTAGTTGGTGCTGGGTTTAAGATATATGTAGGGGATTTGAATCTCTGGACTGATAATATGACACCCAGGCCCAGAGCCTCAACAGACTTCAGCTCCTACACTTTGACTTATTGGACTTACTCCACTCAGCTAACATGGAGTTGAAGAAGGTCAACCACCACAACATGGAGCCTAGAGTGTCTACAACTAGAAGCGGGAAGAGTGCATCCAGTAGCCATGTGCAATCTAAGCCCTCACTTGACATAGGTGTACAATGGACACAACCAATCCAATGTCCACAGAGAAAATGTGGAATGGGTGTGGGAACGGTAGCCATGGGGGCTGCTGGGTGTGGGGAACGGGAGGAAGAGATGAGATGTGGAGGCGTTTTCGGGACGTGGAGTTGTCCTGGATAGTGCTTCACGGACAATTACGGGACACTGTAGATCCCTCCCAGGGCCCACTGGATGGAACGTGAAAGAGTCTGGGCTATGATGTGGACCATTGATTATGGGGTGCAGTGATGCTCAGAGATGAACTTACCAGGTGCAATGGATGTATCACGATGATGGGAGAGAGTGTTGCTGTGGGGGGAGTGGGGGGCGGGGGCGGTGGGGTTGAATGGGACCTCATATATATTTTTTAATGTAATTAAAAAAATAAATAAATTAAAAAAAAAAAAAAGAAAAGAAAAGATGGGAACAGGGGACTCAGAGTCTCAAGGACTAAGAGCCTGGACCAAGCTTCCACATCGTATTTATTGAATACCTCAGGGAGGAGATAATAGTTACTTTTGTATTATTTTGGTAACATTTTGCCAGAGTAATCACATCCACATTTTCCCCATGCTGTGTAAGGCATGAATATTTCTTTCTGCAGACAGTTACTGGTTGTTCAGGACAGTGTTCTGTCCTGAAAGGAACTGCGGTTTTTTGTTTTTTGTTTTGGAATTTATCTCATTCAATGTTCAGAGATAAAAGGGTTAAACACTCTTTCCATTATTTTCTGTATATAAGTCTTTTTCATTTTGAAATATGACTGCATTCAAATTCTGGCATTGCTTCAAGCTGCTGTACAAACAAGATACTGAAGGCCCTCACTATACAGCATATGGCAACATAAGGACTTTTTCGTTCACCTATTCTGGCACACTTCCAAAATATAAAACAGTCCAGTTTTATTTCTGTCCAGGAGGCTGGGTACCAAGGATCGGATATAAGCATAGGTACATATAAGCAGCAAGATTACAGTCAACAGACTCTGAAAATTGAAAATGGCAGACACAGTGAGGCCGGCGAAGCCCCAGCCACATCACCCTTCCGGGCCCAGGGCAGAAGAGGTGTGCATACTCTGGAACTGAGGTTCTAAGGTCCATACCCTCATCTGTATTATGGAAACATTTTAACCTCCGGCCATATCTCCACACCTCTAATGTTTTTTTTTTTTTTTCCCTATCTGACTGCGTCAAAGCCTTTTTTTTTTTTTTTTTTTTTTTTGGTGTATGTGTGCCTCTCTTTGCTTGTGCCTCTCCATGCTGTGAGGGGGCCTGCATGCCTCTGTGCTGTGTGGGGGCCTATGCCTCACTGCGCGGGTCTGGGGCATCTTTTTTCTTTTTTTCTTTTTTACCAGGAAGTCCTGGGGATTGAACCTGGATCCTCCATATGGTAAATGGGAGCGCAATAACTTGAGCCACAGCTGCTTCCCTCTAATATATTTTTAATCTCATCTATTATGTCTTTCATTCCCATAAGATTAGTTACTTTTCTTTGCAGACTTTCAAATTGTTCTTTATGCTCAAATATTGTCTTTTTTTAAAAACACATTTTTAAATTAAAGTTACTAGATCACATAGAATGTTACATTAAAAAAACATGAGGTTCCCATGTAACCCACTCCCCACCCACCCCCATCATTTTTGTAAATTGTATTTTTTGAAAGATATATATAAATCACAAAAAAGGTTACATTATAAAAGATTTAAGAGGTTCCCATATACCCTCCATCCCCCCACCCCACCCCTCCCACACCAACATCCTCCCCCATCATTGTGGCACACTCATCACACTCGGTGAACAAACACATTTTGGAGCACTGCTGCACCACATGGATAACAGTTTACCCTGTAGTTCACACTCTCCCCCAGTACATTCAGTGGGTTATGGCAGGATATATAATGTCCAGCATCTGACCTTGCAATATCATTTAGGACAACTCCAAGTCCCCAAGTGCCCCCTTATCACATCTTTTCTTCCCTCTCCCTGCCCTCAGCAACTTCTATGGCCACTTTCTCCATGTCAATGATACAATTTCTTCTATTACTAGTCACAAAAGTTTTATAGTAGAATATCAGTAAGTCCACTCTAATCCATATTTTATTCCTCTATTTTGTGGGCCCTGGGATGGTGATGTCCATTCCACCTCTATATCAAGAGGGGGCTTAGATGCCACATGGCTGATGGATGCAATTCTCCTACTTGCAGTAGTAGGCACTCCTGGTTCCCTGGTGTGGTGGTTGACCATCTTCACCTCCCTGTTAGCTGACCTGGGTAAGTCCAATGAACCAGAGAGTAGGTGTTGCAACTCTGCTGAGGCTCAGGGCCCAGCTGGTACATGGGAAGTTCAGAGATTCAAGTCCCTGAGTATACACCATCCCTAGCACCAACCACAGGTTCAGTAAAAGTGACAGAAGAGACATGTGTAGAAAGGGCACATCTGAGTCCAGCTCCATCACTCTCAGGAGCACAAATTCCAAAGTAGGGCCCATTGACATGGCACCGAACTCAAACTCCATCTGCCATGACCATATACCCTGTGGGTCTCCATAGTCTTCAGGCGAACCAGTACCTAGTGTTGTATCTACTTAAGCTGTTTCTGGAGTCCTGCTGAGGCGTGCAGAAGTGCGACCCCTCTGATGACCTCCCAACTCTTTTTTGAAGACTCTTAGCCATATAAACTCATTTCTCTTTGCCATTTCCCCCTTTTATTCAAGGTCAAAAAGCCATTTTTAACACATGATCATACATGTAGGCTGAGATATTCTGCTGGTCTGAGTTGACCCTTTTATTCAAGGTCTCTTTCTAGTTGCATCACCAGTTAGTGATTGGTAGTAATCCCTCAGTGCCAGGGAGGCTCATCCCTGGGAGTTATGTTCCACACTGGGGGAAAGGTATTGCATTTACGTGCTGAGTTTCACTTAGAGAGTGGCCCCATTTGAGCAACATGGAGGCTCTCAGGAGGTAACTCTTAGGCATCTGCAATTCTAGGCCTAGTTCATATTTCAGGCACACAGCCTCATAAGCATAGTCATCAGTATCAAGGGCTCTTTGTTGGACCATCCTTCCTTGTTGGTCTTTGCTGTTGCCCTTGGGGGATTATTGCTGTTCCATTGGGAAATGTGACAGAGCTCCACTGAGTAGGAACTCAGCACTCCCTCAGTTGTCATTTGTAACTGTAACTACTATAAAATACCCAACATATACCAGAACATTTTTATGTCCCCTATATACATGCCCTGGATAACTCCCCCTCCACTCATGTGTCCCCCATCAATAACACCCCTCAACAGTGTTCCTCCCCTGCCATAGTTGTACCTCTCTGTGGTCCAAAACTTCTTCAACAATGAAGGCTAATATATTGCCCAATTCAATTAATAGGAAAATAAAACAGAGTGATGGGTTTAAAGATTAGAAATACACATACTAATTTAGAAATACTAAGATAAAGTGAAAATAAATTGGTATATTAATAAAAATGAAAAATATCATATAGCTTTGTTTTTAATGTTTTGCCTTTCATCACTGTAATAGGTGTTGCCCTGTATGTACAGTGGCAAGGCGCTTTCTTTAATTTCTTCCTCAGTGTCTACATCCATTCTTTTTTTAAGATTTTTTTTCTAATTTTTAATTTTGTCTTCAAAAAGTTTTATTTTATTTTATTTTATTTTTTTATTGATTTTGTAATAATATTACATTAAAAATATATATGTGAGGTTTCAAAAAGTTTTAGATCACAGTAATTCACATACTCCATATATGGGACTCCCATATATCCAATATCAAACCCTTTCCCCCTTCCCCAGCAATGATCATTTTACATGTTCATGTTACATTTGCTGCAGCTGATGTACAGATTTTGAAACATAGCTTTCAAACATGGTTCAATTTTGGTTTACATTATGGTTTATATTTTAGACTGTACAAATTTCTAAATTTTTAGTTTCCTTATGTTTTACATTATGGTTTACATTTTAGCTTATAGTCTTGTGTACATTTTTGGTGTACATGAACATGTCCTATATCCATTGTTACATGATCTTGTGGAGCACTTCCATTGCCTCCTAGTTACCCTGTTTCTTTCTATTCTATACCTCTCTCCCCCTCCCCTCAGGGCCCACAGTGACAATCAATCTTCACTACTTGAGGGACCAGATTTAGATACTTGCAACAATGCTGAGGGCTTGACATACTAGACTGCCCTAACCCATTGGGAGTCACTGATTCTCTCAAGGGACACCATTCTCTCTGAGAACATCAGGTCTCCCCAGGATGTGGGTACACCTTCACACTCATTGTACAGTCTCCACGCAATGATTTAACATGCAATAATGAAATGAGTACTCACATACTCCCTAGCAGCCTCCCCCTGTGCCAGATGCCCCCCCTTATAAGCACCTTAAACATGTAATCCTTCCTTATTATATTTTCTTAAGAGTTTTCTCAATGTTATAGCTTCAACCACATCCCTGACAGTCTCTCATATTCAACTGTCCCCCCCAGCACTCCCCCCAATTCCTTGGGCAATTTGACCCATCCTCCCAACCCTAGCCCCTCTCAAACCTGCAAAGCCCCACCCAAAGTTATCCCTATGCCCCCATCTTATCCCTTCCCTGTACAACTAATTACCTCCAGCTTATAGACTTCACCCATGTAGGCTTCAGCTCACAATCTTCCTCTCCCCCCTTCCCCCCCAAATTCCTTTAAGCCTATCTTCCAGTCTCTAGTTTTCTGAGACAGCTTGGTTTGCTTGTTTCATATCAGAGAGGGTATGTAGTATTTGTCCTTCAATGCCTGGCTTGCTTCACTCAACATATGGTCCTCAAGATTCATCCATGTTATCACATGTGTTTGTACTGTATTCCTTCTTATAGCTGAGTAGTATTCCATTGTATGTATATCCCACATTTTATTTATCCATTCATCTGTACATGGGCATTTGGAGTGATTCCAACTTTTGGCAATAGTGAATAATATTGCTATGAACATTGGTGTGCATATATTGGTTTGTGTCCTTGTTTTCAGTTCTTCTGGGTATATACCCAGCAGTGGAATTGCTGACTCATATGGTAAATCTATAGCTAACTTTTTGAGGAAGCACCAAACTGTTCTCCAGAATGGCTGGATCCTTCTGCATTCCCACCAGCAGTGGACGAGTGTTCCCATTCCTTCACATCCTCTCCAGCATTTATAGTCTTCTGTTTTTTTGATAGTTGCCAGTCTTATGGGAGTAAGATGGTATCTCATTGTAGTTTTGATTTGAATTTCCCTAATAGCTAGTGATTTTGAGCATTTTTTTCATGTGCTTTTTAGCCATTTGTATTTCTTCTTTGGAGAATCATCTGTTCAGGTCTTTTTCTTATTTTTTAAAATGGGTTGTTTGTCTTTTTGTTTTCAAGATATAGGAGTTCTTTATATATGCAGGATATAAGTCTTCTATCAGATATATGGTGACCAAATATTTTCTCCCATTGGGTAGGCTCTCTTTTCACTTTCTTGACAAATTCCTTTGATGTGCAAAAGGCTTTAATTTTGAGGAAGATAAATATCTATTTGTTTTTTTTTGCTGCTCGTGCTTTTGGTGTGAAGTTCATGAAGCCATTTTCTATTACAAGGTCCTGTAGATGCTTCCCTACACTGCTTTCCAAAGTCTTTATGGTCTTGCCTCTTATATTTAGGTCTTTGATCCATCTTGAGTTGATTTTTGTATAAGGTGTGAGATGGTAATCCTCTTTCCTTCTTTTGCATATGGATATTCAATTCTCTAGGCACCATTTGTTGAAGAGGCCATTCCCTCCCAGTTGAGTGGTCTTGGTGGCCTTGTTGAATATCAGATGACTGTATATATGAGGATCTATATCAGGACTCTCAATTCAGTTCCATTTGTCAGTGTGTCTTTTCTTGTGCCAATACCACACCTTTTTCACTACTGTAGCTTTGTAGTATGTTTTGAAGTCAGGTAGTGTGATTCCTCTAATTTCAGTTTTCTTTTTCAATATGTCTTTGGCTATTCAGGGCCTCTTTCCTTTCCAAATAAATTTCATAGTTAGTTTTCCTAGTTCATTAAAAAATGCTTTGTTGATTTTTATTGGAATTGCATTGAATCTGTAGATCAGTTTTGGTAGAATAGACATCTTAATAATATTCAGTTTTCCTATCCATGAACAGCAAATATTCTTCCATTTATTTAGGTCTTCTTTGATTTCCTTGAACAGTGTTATGTAGTTTTCTGTCTATAAGTCTTTTACATCTTTAGTTAAATTTATTCCTAGGTATTTGATCTTTTTATTTACTATTGTAAATGGTATTTGTTTCTTGATTTCCTCCTCAGATTGCTCATCATCAGTGTACAGAAATGCTACTGATTTTTGCACATTGATCTTATAACCCATGGCTTTACTGAATTCATTTATAAGTTCTAGAAGCTTTGTTGTAGATTTCTCAGGGCTTTCTATATATAGGATCATGTCATCTGCAAATTGTGAAATTTTGACTTCTTCCTTTCCTATATGAATCCCTTTTATGTCTGGTTCTTGCCTTAATGCTCAGTAGCATACTTCTAACACAATATTAAATAGAAGGGGTGATAGTGGGCATCCTTGCCTTGTTTCTGATCTTAGAGGGAAAAATTTTAGGATTTCATCATTGTAAATGATATCAGCTGTGCGTTTTTCATTTATACCCTTTATCATGTTCAAAGTGTTTCCTTCTATTCCTATCTTTTGCAGTGTTTTTGTCAAAAAAGGGTGCTGTATTTTATTGAATGCTTTTTCTGCATCTATAGATATGATCATGTGTTTTTTTCCCTTCAATCTGTTTATGTGCTTGTGTATTACATTAATTGATTTTATGTTGAACCATCCTTGCATACCAGGGAAGAAACCCACTTGGTCATGGTGTATAATTCATTTAATGTGTTGTTAAATGTGATTAGCATATTTTGTTGAGGGTTTTTGCATATAGGTTATTAGAGAGATTGGTCTGTAATTTTCCTTTCTTGTGGTGTCTTTGTTTGGCTTTGGTATTAGGGTAATGTTGACATCATAAAACAGTTTGGCAATGTTCCTTCTCTTTCAATTTTTTGGAAAAGTTTAAGCAAGATTGGTGTTAGTTCTTTCTGAAATGTTTGGTAGAATTCACCTGTGGCAGGGCTCTTCTTAGTTGGGAGGTATTTAATGACTGATTCTATCTCTTTACTTGTGATTGGTTTGCTGAGATCATTGATTTCTTCTTTCATCAATGTAGGCTGCTTATGTGTTTCTAGGAATTTGTTCATTTCCTCTAAATTGTCTTTCTTGTTGGAATATAGTTTTACAAAGTATCCTCATCTTCTTATGAGAGTATTTATTTCAGTTGGGTCAGTCAGTGGTAATATCCTTTTCTCATTTCTTATTTTGTGTATTTGCATCTTCTTTCTTTTTTTCTTTGTTAGTCTAGTTAAGGGTTTGTCAATTTTACTGATCTTCTCAAAGAATCATCTCTTTGTTTTGTTTATTTTTTGAGTGCTTTCTTATTTTCTTTTTTTTTTTTTGAGCACGCAGGTCTAATTTATTAAGGGAAGTACATGTGTTTATATAGGGTTATGAGGGAGTGAGCAGGGGACTGATTGGCTGTGGCCAAAGGGGGATTCCTTATTTTCTATTTCATTTTGTTCTTCTTTATTCTTTCTTTATTCTTTGTTCTTTCTTTATTCTTTCTTTGGGGTTAGTTTGTTGCCTTTTTTTTTTTTTTTTTACTAATTCCTCCAATTGTGTAGTTAGTTCTTCAATTTTAGCTCTTCTTTTTTTGATATATGAATTTATAGCTATGAATTTCCCTTGCAATACAGCTTTTGCTGCATCCCATAAGTTTTGACATATTGTGTAATCATTTTCACTAGTTTCAAGGTAGTTATTGATTTCTGTTGAGATTTCTTCCTTGACCAACTGTTTTTCTAAGAGTGTGTTGTTTAACTTCCATATTTTCATGCCAGATCTGGATGTCTGGCCCTTGTAGATTTCCAGCCTCATTCCACTGTGGCCAGAGAAATTGTTTTGTATGACTTCTTTCTTTCTGAATTCATTGAGACTTTCTTTGGGGCCTAGCATGTGGTCGATCTCAGAGAATGATCCATGTGCGCTTGATAAGAATGTATATCCTGCTGTATTTCAGTGTAATATTCTGTGTATGTCTATGATGTTCAGATCCTCTAACATATTGTTCAAAGTCTTTGTTTCTTTATTGATTCTCTTTTGAGATGTTCTGTCCAGTGATGACAGTGGTGTGTTAAAGCCTGCCACTATAATTGTGGAGGCTTCTATTTACTTCCCTTAGTTTTTGCAGTGTTTGCCTTACATATTTGGAGTCACCCTTGTTAGGGGCCTAAACATTTATGATTGTTCTTTCTTCTTGTTCTTTCTTGAAAGATTATCCCTTTCACTGATATATAGTGTCCATTTTTGTCTCTCACAATAATTTTGCATTTAAAGTCTATTTGTCTGATATTAATATTGGTACTCCTGCCCTTTTTTGGTTATTGTTTGCCTGTAAGATTGCTTTCCAGGCATTCACTTTCAATCTCCTTGAATCCCTGGGTCTAAGATGTGTTTCTTGTAGACAGCATATAGATGGGTTATATTTCCTTATCCAATCTTCCAATCTGTGTCTCTTAACAGGTGAGTTTAATCCACTTACTTTCAATTAATTACTTATGTCAGCCATATTTTCTTAAGATTTGTGTTTGTCATATGATGTTTGATTTTTTAAATCTGTTTTTGTCATCTTAGTTGTTCTTACACTCTCCTCCAACTCTGTCTTTCCTGTTTGTTTCTTTCCTCCTGCAGAACTCCCTTTTGTATTTCTTGAAGGGCAGGTTTCTTGTTGGCATAGTCTCTTAGTTTCTGTTTATCTGTGAATATTTTGAACTCTCCATCACTTTTGAATGCTAACTTTGCTGGATAGAATATTCTTGGTTGGAAATTCTTTTCTTTTAGTACCTTGACTATATCATACCACTGCCTTCTTGCCTCCATGGTTTCAGAGGAGAAATAAGCACTTAATCTTATGGAGCCTCCTTTGTAAGTGATGGTTCTCTTTTTTCTTGCTGCTTTTAGTATTTTCTCTTTGTCTTGTGCATTGGATAATCTGACAAGTATATGTCTTGGTGTAGGCCTGTTGGGATTTATGCTGTTCGGAGTGGGTTGTGCTTCCCAGACATGTGCATACATCTTCCTCAGTAGGTTTGGGAAGTTTTCAGTCATTATTTCCTCCAACATCCCTTCTGTTCCCTTTCCCTTCTCTTTGCCCTCTGTGATGAGTATAATGTGTTTGTTTGCACATTTTGCATTGTCATTTAGGTCCCTAAGTCCCTGCTGGATTTTTTTCTACCTTTTTATCAATCAATTCTACTATCTGTTTGATTTCAGATGTACTGTCTTCCACATCACTAATTCTTTCCTCTGCCTCTTCAAATCTGCTGTTATTTGCTGAGAGTATTTTTTGATTTCTTGGAGTGTACTGTTCATCCCTATCATATCTGTTATCTTTTTGTGTGTGATTACTATTTCTTCTGTGTGCTCTCCATGTGTTTTTTTTAATATCCTTAATCTCTTCCTTCATTTCATTAAATTGATCCATGATACATGTTTTGAGAACTTTACTTAGTTGTTCGGTGTTCTACTCCTCTTTCTGGTTTTTAGTTTGTTCATTGGATTGGGTCATGTTTTCCTGATTATCAGTATGATCTGTATTTTTTTTTTTCCTGTCTGATCATCATTTTATCTTGATGGGTTTATTCAGTTGATTAGTTTTTTTTTTGTGCTGGGGTTTAATTAGTTGTTGTTTTTGTGTGCGTGTTAAGTCTTCCCTTTGTAACTTTGTTCTTCTTCTTATTTTTCCTTGTTATTGACTAAGTTCCCTTGAAGGAAAATATTAGGGCCAGAGAAAGCAAAAGGGATAAGAAAAGAAAAAGATAATAGCAGTATTGATAATGGATGTTAGCAGAAGAATTATGTGAGATCTAGAGGATTGGATATTGAACTCATCTAAGCTGTGTAGGGTTATAACAGTAAAAAAGTGGAGTACCTATAATGAGATAGAAAACTGAATGTGGGGGGGGAATATAGTATGAATTAAAAGGCAAGTGTGGTCTGGAGAGAGAGAAAGAGAAAAGAAAGGACAGTAATATAGTGAATAAAAGATAGAAAACAGAGAAGAGGTATTAGAGATAAAAAGTCAGAAATATTGGGTGCTGAACAAAGGGGTGGAATGTAAGAGAAACAATAAATGATGGAGGATAGAAACATGTAAAGGAAAAGGGATAGAGTTGGTAGCCAAAGTCAGTACACACAGGAAGGAGGAAATTGAGGACAAGGAAGCACAGCAAATAATAAATGTTGCCTGTAGCACATAATATAAAAAAAAGAAAAAAGAAGGAAAAAAAGGGAAAAAGGAAAAGAAAAAAAAGCAAGCAAGAAAAAGAGAAAGGTGAAAAAGAAAAAAAAAGGCATTGGGGGATAAAGAGGAAGGAAAAACAAGAAAACAAACAAATGAAAACAGACAAGGCCTCAAGGAGGGAATCTTCTTTGAAATTGAATAAACTTCTTAGGAGTCTGACCTTCCCCCTTTCTCCCTTCTTCACTTCCATCTCTCCCAGGGCAGTAGGAAGGCTGTGTGAGGGCTCCCGTAGGAGATTCAAATGGGTCCCTGGTGAACCAACTCACCTGAGAAAATAATGTCTCTTAATTTCTTGAGAGAGAGGCAGTGGACGTGGCCCAGTGGTTAGGGCATCTGTCTACCACATGGGAAGTTTGCAGTTCAAACCCCGGGCCTTCTTGACCTGTGTGGAGCTGGCCCATGTGCAGTGCTGATGAGTGCAAGGAGTGCCCTGCCATGCAGGGGTGTTCCTGCATAGGGGAGCCCCATGCGCAAGGAGTGTGCCCCATAAGGAGAGCCGCCCAGCACAAAAGAAAGTGCAGCCTGTTCAAGAATGGTGCCGCTCACACGGAAAGCTGACACAGCAAGATGATGCAACAAAAAGAAACACAGATTCCTGTGCCACTGGTAACAACAGAAGCAGACAAAGAAGACACAGCAAATAAACACAGAAAACAGACAACTGGGGTGGGGGGGTAAGGGGAGAGAAATAAATAAATAAACAAATAAATAAATCTTTAAAAAAATATTTCTTGAGAGAAAGCACCCATCCTACTGTCCTCCCTTAGGTGTGCTACAGAGGGACTAGTTAATTTTCTGACTTCACCTTCTCCCAGACCAAGTTTCCTATCCCAGGGAGTTTAGGTAAATCAGGCTCTCTCCACAGATTCGCCTCTTCTCTCTTCCTAGGCGCTCCCCAAGTCAGCTGGTATGCTCCTCCAAACTCAATAAAAGGGGAGCACCAGAAAATTGAACCTGCACTCCTTGGGGCCCTCTGCACCTCCCACCTAAACCCTCCCACTCCTGGAGTTAGCCTGGCAGGTAGGGCAATGCCAGATTTCTGGGAGTGCTGGGTTTGGGAAATAGAGGCCCGGGAGAATGTGGACTCAGGGTATGTGAGTCTGTGAGATGTGGGTTCATGCATTTAGGGAACACAGGGCTTGGGAACTCTGCTGTGCAGCCAGTAGTTCTCTGGGAAAGCTGCAACCCTTTGCCCTAGGGGGAAGGGATTTACCTTCCCACAGCTTCTGAGCTCAGTGTTAGAAACCCACAGTTTTACCTTGAGGGAGCACTAATTTTGTTGCAGTCTTTCCAGCTTGACGTCCAGACACTTCCTGCTTTGTAGGTTCCTGAAACAGCCTGCTCCTGCAGGATTGTGTCCCCACTCAGCCAATCCTGGGGTCCATATGGGTCTTTCAAGGAAAGCTTTCAGCTGCTGCCATTAAAGGCACTCTGTCACCTCAGGGCCACCTGAATCCAGGCTCTACATCAGCAGGAACTTACTTCAAGTGTCCCATTGTCTTCTTAATATCCTCTATCTCTTTAGTCATATTTTATTTCAATTCTTTAAAATGATTTAGGAGAGTTGTGTGATTATCAATGATTAATTGTCTTAAATCTTGAATCCCTTTAGGATATTTGGTTTGTTCTTTGGCTTGGCCCTCTCTTCCTGTCTCCTAGTATGTCTTGAAATTTTTTGCTGATATCTAGGCATCTGGCATGATGAATTTACTCTGATGGCCAATTTCTCTCTCTTGCCTATTGTTATTATTTTTTTCACAGCTCTTTGATATTTGGTTCACCTTATCCTAAGTCTTTAAAATTGTCCAGATTAAGTTACCAAAATTGTGCCAGGGACTCACTAAAAGGTGGCAGACTTTCTCCCAGGGGTGGAGTAAAGGGAGCTCTAAAAGCGATTTCTGTCCATGTAATTCCCAGACTGGCCAGCAGATGGTGTTCATTGGTGCACTTTTCCACAGAGTGTGTATTTCTCTCCATTTTCCTTTGTTTTTGTCTGGTCAGAGCTGAGATTCAAAGCAAGCTACACTGGCCAGCTGAATTCACTGAAGAAAAGCCCCCCTGACTCCTCCTCCCTTTCCCCTTGTAACAGCTGGCAGGGAGGAAGATGTCTTCTCCTCTTTCAGTCAGCTGAAATGGTCCAGGGGTTCTACGCCAGCTGAATATCTAGCAGTGGATAGGGAAGACCTTACCAGCAGTGGGGAGGTTTAGTAACTCAGTTTGTCTTCTCAGCTTCTTCATCTCACCCTCATGGGAGCTGTGAAGCACTGTCCTGGTCTGCTACCCCCAAAGCAGGTCCCTCAGGCAGCTCCTGGCTCCCTCTCCATTGTTCCTACAAGAGCTGAGACTTATCTGGCTAATCCAATGCCCTGTTCCCACAATTCCAAGTTGGTCTGTACATTTTTAAATAGTTGGAAAATAAATTAAGAGAATATAATGTGACACTTGAAACTTTCCTAATTCCTGTAGTTTTATGGGAGCACTTCCATGCCCATTCATTTGTGTCATCTATGGCTTTTTTGTGCTTCAGCGAATTTGAGTGGTGCACACAGGGACTGAATATGACCCACAAAGCCTAAAATACTTACCACTGGCCCTTTACAGAAAACACTTTAGGCAGAAGCATGGCCCTCCCAGAAGATGTCCAAGTCCTCATCTCTGGAGCCTGGGAATATGTTAGGTTACATGGCAAGAGGGAATTAGGCCAACCTTAAGACAGGAGATGATCTGAATGATACAGGGGGGGCCAATATAATCCCAAAGGCCCTTAGCAGCAGATGAGGCAGAAGAGTGGGTCAGAGAGATGTGACCTAAGGAGTTTGCTGTTGCTGGCTTTGAAGATGGAGCAAAGGATCACACCCCAGAGAAAGCAGGTGACCTCTAGAAGCATAAAAGGCAAGGAAACGGATTCTCCCCCAGAACTTTCAAAAAGAAATCAGCCCTACCGACTCCTTGATTTTAGCCCACTGTGACCTATGTTGGACTTTTCACAGAACTATATAACTGTAAAAGAATACACTTGTGTTGCTTGAAGCTACTAAATTGGTGGCAATTTGTTACAACAGCAGCAGGAAGCTAGGAGATGTACGAAACCCTGAACTCAACAATGAAAACACCATTGTTCAAATTTTGAAACTCAAAAGAAGCCACTTAATATTGGCAAGTTGCTTAATATTCTGAACTTCAGTTTCCTTATTTATAAAAAGGAGATGATGGGAGTGTTTATTCTTGGGGTGATGATGAGCAGTAAATGAGATGGTATATGTAAAGAATTTACAAGACTTGTTCATGGTAAGTGACATATAAACTTTTACCTTTATTAGACAAATGAATTAAAAAACCACTGTTGGTAGAAAAGATGGCTAAAACTATGACAAGAAAGAAAAACTCACCTGTAATAAAGAAAAATGCCAAAACCCTATGCACCTAATAACATTGTCTCCAAACATAACAAGCATGAATTGACAAAATTATTAAGACTTTGACAATTCACTTTCAGAGTGGGATATTTTATTACAGACTTGCTCATTGAAAGATAGGTCAGATAAAAATTTTTGTTAGTAAGAGATTTTAAAAATACAGTGAATGGTGGCTGCAAATGGACCAAAATGTGCCATTGAGGAATGAGAGATCTTGTATTTTGGCAACTCTTATTGTGACCATGATCTTCATTCCAGTGGTCCTAAGGTTGCTCAACCAAACTCAGGGCATTTTATTCAATTTCCAGAAAGCAACCATGAGAGAGGACAAAGGAAATGTGGTTAAGAGAAAAGGACCAATGATATGGTCCCCTCTCCAACAACTCTCTAGGAGCCTCCTTATTGGCTAGGACTGTAAACTTAGCCCACCGTCATTGAGAAAAGTTGGGAAACACATTAAACAGTACTTATTCTGCAAAAATAATCTATGCTTCATGAGTTAGAGAAGATGAAGGCAATGAATATTGCCAGAAAACTGACAAAATCAGCCACATTAGCCTAAAATGGAAGTTGTAATAGGTAGCCCAAATCAGCAACACATAAAGACCATGATGTAGTCAAAGGGACAAAGGAGGGGAATTGTCATGACATCAGTTAACAACAAAATGACAAAAAACTTTCACAGGACATACTAACCATGAGTCCAAATAATGCCATTAGAAATGAGATCATATTTATATAAGTGGATTGTAAAAAAGCCACTAAATATAAAAATTTATATGAATAGGCACAAAGAGGGATAGTCATCATATAAGAGGACTGAATGAGAAAATAATAAATGATCATTCCAGTTTAAGGATAAGACACTGATTGTAGTAGTTTGATATTCTTATGAATTCCAAAAAGAAATATAGATTAATGTTTGTAAACTGGTCAGTTCCTCTGGTGTGATAACCCTTTGATTGAATTATATACAGTTGAGACATCTGATTAAATTATGTTAAGATTATGGCTCTGATACAACCACATCATTAGTGTGTAACTCAGCATTGAGTCCCAGCCTCCTTGGGGATAATATGATGCTGACATGGAAGTAAATACATGGAGAAGGAGAACACAGAAACAGAAATGCAGAAAGAGAGAGTGTTCCATAGACATGACTCTGGGAAGAGAGATAAGCTTGATAGTCTACACAGCTGACCTTATGGAAAGAACAGGGCAGCTGAGCCTGGAAAGAAATGAGCCCTGGGGGGAAAGACAAGCCTTATACCTGCCTATAGCTGAGATAGGAGCCTTAAGAGGAAAAAGGAAGGCTGAACCTTTGCAGACTTCACCCTCTGTCTTGCTTCAACACAAGGCAACAGAGTTTGGTGAGGAAGTAACTTTGAGTTGGACTCTTCAGGGTCTTGTAACTGTAAGCTTTCACCCCAAATAAATACACTTTATAAGAGCCAGCAGAGTTCTGGTACTTTGCACCAGCACCCCTTTGGCTGACTACAACATAATAAATTATGGTTCCAATTTAAGGATGAGACACTGATGAAGGCAATGACAGCAACAATTAGTGTTTCTCTCCTATGTACTTACAATTAAGTGAAAAGCTGGAACTGAAGACTTCCTGATATTTATTATAATTAGAATTTCTTTCCAAAGGGTGGGCTCATGTTGAGCAAGCCACTTGCTTGCTGTCTGCTCTCTGTGTCCATTTGCTGTGCATTCTTCTGTGTCTGCTTGTCTCCCTTCATTGTGTCATCTTGCTGTGCCAGCTTTCTGCAGGCATGGACCTTCAGCTCTCTGCAGGTGTGGGTCATCAGGTCTCTGCAGGTGTGGGCCAGCTTGCCTTCACAAGTAGGCCCTGGGAAATGAGCCCAGGGCCTCCCATATGGTATTTGAGTATATCGTTAAAGAGGTCTTTCCCACATTCCTTATTCCCATGAAGTGTCTGGTGTGTGTTTCCAGTGTGATCTCCTCTATGGACTATTAATTTGAGTCAACATCGAAGGCTTTTCCATATTTCTTGGATTCATAAAATTTCTCTCTAGTGTGAGGACAAATGTCAAATATCTAGTGAGATGAATGAAGATTAAAAGCTTTCCACAACTTCTGGGAAGATGGTGGACTAGAATGACATGGAAATCTCTTCTCAAGAAAAACAGCTAGAGGACAAGCTGAAAGAGCCTAGAAATAGATCTTCTAGGGCTTAGCACACCAGACAAAGGCTGGACACTGCCCAGAGGTGAGAGGGACAAAAGAGGGGAATTGTGATGACAGAACTGTGAGTTGAAACCAGAGGCAGCTGCTGCCGGCACCATCCCCCACACTAAAGACACTTTAGAATTCTCAGGCCTTGGGGCCTGTGCTTACAGACAAAGGGGGCTCCAGGGATCTTCTACTCTAGGGAAGGAGGGCAAGAGGGACACAGCCTAAGGCTGACTCAGCTTCTGACTCACAAATTTGGTCTGCTGTGTCCCAGGAGCCCTTCCAGGCCAGGTGAGACTGCACCATTGTTTGCCTTGGAGCTGGCAAGGGGATAAAGATATACGACCCTCCCAAATTCCTCCTCTACTAACAGGGACTGATTGTTGAGGACTCAGAGAGGAGTGGAAATATTTCTGACCCAGAAAAGGAGGGGCCTGCCAGAGAAGGCTGGAGAACTGTCTCAGGGAAAGTTTGAATTACAAGGCTTATAGCCTCCAGACAGAAAACTCTATCATATTGATCCCATCTGTGTTACAACAAATACACTCCAACCAGGCCTTGAACTAAGGGCTGCCAAAGAGCACCATCTTCTGGCAGACCAAGGAAGTGCATGCATGAAAATTAAAAAGTAGGAAAGGCTTTTTCCAGCCTCTATAGCCTCCATCCCCCAGTCCCTAGGAAGTGACTCTACAACCAATTACTAGATCCAGTTCTCAGTTTTGAGCAACCAGCAGGACAATCCTAACAATCCAGGTCAAGCCAAGAATCAAAGACCAGTGGTAACACACAGCCTCCTGCTGCTAAATCTCTATAAAAGAGAAAGAAATCAAGTGTCTGAGTAAACTACATCTTAGTCAGATGCCTAGATATCAGTAAAAAATTATGAACCATACTAAGAAAATAGAAGACATGGTCCAAGAAAAGAGATATATCAAAGTGCCAGAAGAGATGCAGAATTTGAGAGAACTAATCAGCAAGATGGACACAAATTTCTAAAATCAAATTAACGAGTTGAAAGACAATATAGTCAAAGAGATAAATGACATCAAGAAGATATTGAGGGAAGCGGACTTGGCTCAATGGTTAGGGCATCCATCTACCACATGGGAGGTCCGTGGTTCAAACCCCAGGCCTCCTTGACCCAAGTGGAGCTGGCCCATGTGCAGTGCTGATGCGCACAAGGAGTGCCGTGCCACGCAGGGGTGTCCCCCATGTAGGGGAGCCCCACACGCAAGGAGTGCACCCCATAAGGAGAGCCGCCCAGTGCAAAAGAAAGTGCAGCCTGCCTAAGAATGGCACCGCACACACGGAGAGCTGACACAACAAGATGATGCAAGAAAAAGAAACAGATTCCTGTGCCGCTGACAACAACAGAAGTGGACAAAGAAGATGCAGCAAATAGACACAGAGAAGAGACAACCGGGGCGGGGAGGGGAGGGGAGAAGGAGAGAGAAATAAATAAATAAATAAATCTTAAAAAAAAAGAAGATATTGAGTGAGCACAAAGAATTTGAAATCTTGAACAGAAAAGTAACAGAGCTTATGGGAATGAAAGACACAATAGGTGAGATAAAAAACACATTTGATGCATACAATAGCAGACTCAAAATGACAGAAGAAAGAATAAGTGGTACCAAAGACAGAACAGATAAAATTGAAGTGAGAAAAGAATGTAAAAAGTTGAGCAGGGGCTCAGAGTGTTGAATGACAACATGAAATCAACAACATATGTGTCATGGGAGTTCCAGAAGGAAAAAAGAAGGGAAAAGGGGCAGAAAGAGTATTTGAAGAAATAATAGCTGAAAATTTCCCAACTCTCATGAAAGAAATGAACTTACATGTCCAAGAAGCAAACTGTACCCTGATCAGAATAAATCTGAATAGACCTACTCCAAGACACATACTACTCAGAATGTCAAATGTCAAAGATAAAGAGAAAATTCTAAGAACAGCAAGGGAGAAGCAAACCATCATGTGTAAGGGACATCCAGTAAGACTTAGCACAGATTTCTCTTCAGAAACCATGGAGGTGAGAAGACAGTGGTATGATATAATTAGGATACTGAAAGAGAAAAACGGCCACCTGAGAATTCTTTATCCAGCAAAATTATCCTTTAAATATGAAGGTGAGTATAAAATATTCACAAACAAACAGAAACTAAGAGAGTTTGCAAAAAAGAATCCACCTTTGCAGGAAATATTAAAGGAAGACTTAGAACTGGAGAGAATAAGATAGGAGAGCCAGACATGGAGGAGAGTATAGAAGAAAGATTAACAGAAAGGATAACCAAAAGAGTAAAAAGACAGACAAAAATATGACATATGAAAAACAAAGAATAAAATGGAGGAAGTAAATAGTGTAGTTACAGTGATATCATTGAATGCGAATGGATTAAATTCCCCAATCAAAAGATACAGGCTGACAGAATGTATAAAAAACTTGAGCCATCTATACGCTGCTTATGAGAAACTCACCTTATCCCATTCTGGGGAATTCTGTCACACTCCCCAATGGAGCAGCAATAATCCTTCAAGTGCAAGGGCAAAGACCATTGAAGAAGGATGGTCCAATGATGGGCCCCTGATACTGATCACTATGCTTATAAGCCTGTGTGCTTGAAATTTCAACTAGACCTAGAGCTGCAGGCTGCCTAAGAGTTAACTCCTGAGAGCCTCCATGTTGCTCAAATGTGACCACTTTCTAAGCCAAACTCAGCATGTGGATGCATTACTTTCCCTCCACCATGGGACATTACTCCTGGAGAAGAGCCTCCCTGGTGCCAAGGGATCACTGCCAAGCACAAGCTGGTGATACAACTAGAAAACGACCTTGAGGGAAACGGACTTTGGCCCAGTGGTTAGGGCGTCCGTCTACCACATGGGAGGTCCGCGGTTCGGGCCCCGGGCCTCCTTGACCCGTGTGGAGCTGGCCTGTGCGCAGCGCTGATGCACGCAGGGAGTGCCCTGCTACACAGGGGTGTCCCCCGCGTTCCCCTACGCGCAAGGAGTGCGCCCATAGGGAGAGCCGCCCAGCGCGAAAGAGGGAGCAGCCTGCCGAGGAATGGCGCCGCCCACACTTCCCGTGCCGCTGACAACAACAGAAGCGGACAAAGAAACAGACAAAGAAACAAGACGCAGCAAAAAGACACAGAAAAGAGACAACCGAGGGAGGGGAGGGGAATTAAATAAATAAAAATAAATCTTTCAAAAAAAAAAAAAAAAAAGAAAACGACCTTGAATAAAAGGGGGAAATGGTAAAGACAATGAGTTATATGGCTAAGAGACTTCAAAATGAGTCGGGAGGTCATCAGAGGGGTCGTGCTTTTGCACATCTCAGCAGGATCTCAGGGATAGCCAAAGTACATACAGCCCAGTTAGTGTTGCTCCTGAGGGCTATGGAGACACCCAGGTCCTATGATTGTGGCAGATGGCTCTGGAGTTCAGTGCCTTGTCAGTGGACCCTACTTTGGAGTTTGTGCTCATAAGTGTGACCTTTCTATGCTTGCCTCTTCTGTCACTTTTACTGAACCTGTGGTTGGTGCTGGGGTTGGTGTATGCTCAGGAGATGAATCTCTGGACTGTCCATGTGCCAGCTGGGTCCTGAACCTCAGCAGAGTTGCAACACCTACTCTCTGGTTTGTTGGATTTACACAGGTCAGCTATCAGGGAGGTGAGGATGGTCAACCACCACACCAGGGAACCAAGAGAGTCCACAACTGCAAGCAGGAGAATTCCATACATCAACCATGTGGGATCTAAGCCCCCTCTCAATTTAGAGGTGGAGTGGATATCGCCATCTCAGGGTCCTTAGGATGGAGGCATAAAATATGTATTAGAGTGAACTTACTGGTATTCTACTATAGAATTATTGAGACGTTAGCAATGGAATAAACTGTATCATTGATGTGGACAGTGTCCATGGGAGTAGCTGAGGGCAGGGAGAGGGAAAAGGAGGTGTGATATGGGGGCATTTTCAGGACTTGGAGTTGTCTTGAATTATATCACAGAGACAGATGCAGAACATCTGCCATAACCCACTGAATGGACTGGGAGAGGGTGTAAACTACAATGTAGACTATAATCCATGCTGTGTAGCAGTGCTCCAAAATGAATTAATCAAATGCAATGAATGTGCCACACTGATGAAAGAGGTTGTTGACATGGAAGGAGTTGGGGTGGGGGGGTGTCAGGAGTGGGTTATATGGGAACCTTTGATATTTTTAATGTAACATTTTGTGAGCTCTATGTATCTTTAAAAAAATAATAAAAGATTAAAAAAAAAAAAAAGCTCATTTTAGACCCAGGGATACAAACCAACTGAAAATGAAAGGTTGGAAAAAGATACTCCATGTGAATAGTAACCAGAAAAGAGCAGGGGTAGCTATACTGATATCATACAAAACAGATTTTAAATGCATAAAATTTATAAGGGATACAGAAAGTCATTATATATTAAGAAAAAGGGACAACCCACTAGGAAGATGTAACAGTCATAAATATCTATGCACCTAACCAGCGTGCCCCAAAATATATGAGACAAACTCTGGGAAAACTGAAGGGAAAAATAGACATCTCTACAATAATCACTGGAGACTTCAGCACCCCACTCACATCATTAGGTAGAACAACTAGACAGAAGGTCAACAAGGAAGCAGAGTAATTGAGCAATTTGATAAATGAGTTAAACCTAGCAGACATATACAGAATGCTGCATCCAAACTCAGCATGTTATAGATTCTTCTCAAGTGCCCATGGATCTTTCTCCAGGATAGACCACATGTTGGGGCAATGCAGCCCTCAATAAATACAAAAAGATTGAAATTATGTGAAGCACCTTCTCAGATCATAATGGCATGAAACTGGAAATCAATAATGGACAGGAAAAAAGTGAATTTGCAAATGTTGGAGGCTGAACAACACACTCCTAAATAATTAACATATTGAAGAAGAAATTGCAAGTGAAACCAGTAAACATATTGACACTAAGGAAAATGACAACACAATGTATCAAAACTTATGGAATACAGCAAAGGCAGTCTTGGAGAGAAATTTATAGCCCTAAATGTCTATATTAAAAAAGAAGAATGAGCTAAACTCATAGACTTAACTGAACAGGTAGAGAAACTAGAAATAGAACAGCAAACTCATCCCTAAGCAAGCAGAAGGAAAGAAATTATAAAGATTAGAGCAGAAATAAATGAAATTGAGAACAACAACAAAAAAAATAGAGAAAATCAACAAAACCTAAAGCTGTTTTTTTTGAGAAGATCAATAAAATTGACAAACACCTAGCTAGACTAAAAAAGAAAAGAGAGCAGATACAAATAAACACAATGAGAAATGAAAGGGGGAAAGTTATGACTGCCCCCACAGAAAGAAAAAGAATCATAAGAGGGTATTATGAGAAACTGTAAGCCAACAAATTAGACAACCTAGATGAAATGGAGAAATTTCTAGAAACATACAACCAACCCACACTGACACCTCAGGGAATGTAAGAACTGAACAAACCAATCACATTTAAGGAGATTGAATCCATCATCAAAAATCTTCCAGCAAAGAAAAGTCCAGGACCAGATGGCTTCAAAAGTGAATTCTACTAAACATTTTTAAAAAAAAGATGAATGTGTTTTGAGGGATATTCCCAAAATGCCTTCAGAATGTTGAACAGAGGTCTTCACAAGTTGTTTTTTTTTTCTTTCCCTCCCCCCACCTTGCTGTTTTTTTCTTTTGCTGTCTGTGTCCATTCACCATTCACCCTGTGATCCTCTATGTCTATTTCTCTTTTTATCTTCTCATTTTTCTCCTCTATGATTCACTGGGATTCAATCCTGGGGATCTCTGATGTGGAGAGAGGTTTCCTGTCACTTGTACTAACTCAGTTCCTGAATCATGTTGTGCCCTGCCTTGACTCTCCCCTTTGTCTCTCTTTTGTTGGATCATCATGATGCTGCGTGATTCACTTGTACAGGCACTGGCTCACAGTGTGGACACTTGGCTTGCCACACGGGCACTGGCTCATTGCATGGGCACTTGTGTGGACACTCAGCTTGCCATGTGGGCACTGGCTTGCCATGCAGGCATGCTTTTTACTAGGAGGACCCAGGGATTGAACCTGGGTCCTTCCCTTTGGTAGGCAGAACCCCAATCACTTGAGCCACATCTGCTTCCCTCTACCAAGCATTTTGAAAAGAACTAACACCAATCCTGTGTAAATCTTTCCAAAAAATTGAAGAGAAGGGAAAATTACCCAAGACATTTTATGAAGCTAACATCTCCCTAATACCAAAGCCAGAAAAAAATATTACAATAAAAGAAAATTACAGACCAACCTCTCTAATGAACATAGGTGCAAAAATTCTCAACAAAATATTTGCAAATCAAATCCAACAACGTATCAAAAGACTTATATATCATGACTGAGTGGAATTTATTCCTGGTATGCAAGGCTGGTTCAACATAAGAAAATCAATAAACATAATGCACCACATTAACAAACTGAAGGAAAAAAAAACACATGATCATCTCAACGATGCAGAAAGGTATTTGGCAAAACCCAGCATCCTTTTTTTGATAAAACACTTCAAAAGAGGAATAGAAGGAAAACTCCTCAATGTGGTAAGACATATATGAAAAACCCACAGCCAACATCATACTCAATGGGGAAAGGTTGAAAGCTTTCCCTCTTAAAATTGAGAACAAGACAAGGAGGGAAGCAGATTTGGTTCAACTGATAAGAGCATCTGCCTACCACATGGGAGGTCCAGGGTCAAACCCAGGGCCTCCTGATCCTTGTGGTGAGCTGGCCCCCATGCAGTGCTGATGCACGCGAGGAGTGCTATGGCACGCAGAGGTGTCCCCCACATAGGGGAGCCCAATGCTCAAGGAGTTTGCCCTGTAAGGAGAGCTGCCCCACATGAAAAAAGTGCAGCCTGCCCAGGAGTGGCACTGCACACATGGAGAGCTGATGCAGCAAGATGACACAACAAAAAAAAGACACAGATTCCTGATGCTGCTAATAAGAATATAAGCGGACACAGCAGAAAAACAGCAAATGACACAGAGAGCAGACAACTGGGGCGGGGGAAGGGGAGAGAAATAAATAAAAAATCTTAAAAAAAGACAAGGATATCCACTGTCACCTTTGTTATTCAATATTGTACTAGAAGTTCTAGCTAGGGAAATTAGCAAGGAAAAAATTAAAGGTATCCAAATAAGAAAACAGGAAGTAAAACTCCCCATTTGTGGATGGAATGATCCTGCACTTAGAAATCCTGGAGTATCCATGACAAAGTTACTTGAGCTAATAAATGGGTTCAGCAAAGTGGCAGGATACAAGAGCAACACATAAAAATCAGTAATGTTTTTGTACGGTAGTACTGAACAATCTGAGGAGGAAATCAGGGGAAAATTCCATTTTCAATAGTAACAAAATGACTCAAATACCTAGGAATTAATTTAACCAAAGAAGTACAGGAAGTATATGCAGAAAATTACAAAACAGTGCTAAAAGAAATAAAAAAGACCTAAAAAAATGGAAAGATGTTCCATGTTCACGGATTGGAAGAATGAACATTGTGAAGATGTCATCTTACCCAAACTGATTTATCGATTCAGCACAATACAAATCAAAATTCCAACACCTTACTTTACAGAATTAGAAAAGGCAATTACAAAATTCATTTGGAAGGGAAATCGCACCTGAATAGACAAAAGCATTCTAAAAAAGAAGAGTGATATGGGAAGGAATTTGACTGCCTGATCTTGAAATGCTAAAAAGCTACAGTGGTCGAAACAGCATGGTAGGGAAATGGATGTGGCTCAACCAATTGGGCTCCCACCTACCATATAGGAGGTCCAGGGTTCGATGCCCAGGGCCTACTGGTGAGGGCAAGCTGGCCTACATGGCAAGTTGGTCCATGCAGAGTGCCAGTCCATGTGGGAATGCAGCCCTGTGCAGGAGTGCTGCCCTGCATGGGAATGCTGCCTCATTCAGGAAAGCTGCCCTGTGCAGCAATGCTGGCCGATGCAGAGAACTGATGCAGCAAGATGATGTAATAAGAAACACAGAGGAGAGAAAATAAGAAGACATAGCAAAACAGGGGAGCTGAGGTGGCATAAGAGAGTAATTCCCTCTCTCCCACTCTGGAAGTTCCCAGGATTGGTTCCCAGAGCCACCTAATGAGAATGCGAACAGACACAGAAGAACACACAGTGAATGGACAGAGAGAGCAGACAACAGGGGGAATGGGAGGTGGGGAGAAATAAATAAAGTAAATCTTAAAAAAACAACCCAGCATGGTACTGTCATAAAGATAGACACATTGATCAGTGGAATAGAATTGAGATTCCAGAAATAAACCCTTGCCTATACAGTCAACTGAATTTTCACAAACCCGCCAAGTTAATATTAATGGGACAAAACAGTCTCTTCAATAAATGGTGCTGGGACAAATGGAGATTTATAACCAAAAGAATGAAAGAGGAACCCTATATCATTCCCTAGAATCAACTAAAAATGGATCAAAGACCTAAACATAAAAGCCAAGATCATAAAACTACTAGAAGAAGATGTAAGGAAACATCTTCAAGACCTTGTAGTAGGTGTTGATCCCCAGGATTGAATCCTGGTGAATCCTAGAGGAGAAAAATGAGGAGAAGATAAAAAGAGAAATAGATATAGATGATCACACAGTGAATGGACACAGACAGCAAAAGAAAAAAAAAAAAACACAAACAGCAAGGCAGGGGGAGGGAGAAGAAAAAAAAAACAACCTGTGAAGACCTCTGTTCAACATTCTGAAGGCAATTTGGGAATATCCCTCAAAAAACATTCATCTTTAAAAAAAAAAATGCTTAGTAGAATTCACCTTTGAAGCCATCCGGTCCTGGACCTTTCTTTGCTGGGAGACTTGATGATGGATTCAATCTCCTTAAATGTGATTGGTTTGTTCAGTTCTTATATTCCTGGGTGTCATTGTGGGTTGGTTGTGTGTTTCTAGGAATTTCTCCATTTCATCTAGGTTGTCTAATTTGTTGGCTTACAGTTTCTCATAACACCATCTTATGAATCTTATGACTGTGGGGGCAGTCATAACTTTCCTCCTTTCATTTCTGATTTTATTTATTTATTTATTTATTTATTTATTTATTTAGTGCTCTCTGCTGCATCGTCTTTGTCCACTTTTGTTGTTGTCAGTGGCAAGGGAATTTGTGTTTCTTTTTGTTGCATTGTCTTGTGTCAGCTCTCCGTGTGTGCAGCACCATTCCTGGGCAGGCTACACTTTCTTTCATGCTGGGCGACCCTCCTTACAGGGGGCATTACTTGTGTGTGGGGCTCCCCTACGCGGGGGACACCCCTGCATGGCAGGGCACTCCTTGCGCGCATCAGCACTGCGCATGGGCCAGCTCCACATGGGTCAAGGAAGCCCGGGGTTTGAACCACAGACCTCCCATGTGGTAGACAGATGCCCTAACCACTGGGCCAAGTCTGCTTCCCTCTGATTGTATTTATTTGTATCTGCTCTCTTTTTTTTCTTTTTCAGTCTAGTCAGGTGTTTGTCAACAAAAGAAAAAATAGATAAATGGGACCTTTTCAAAATTAAACACTTTTGCACCTCACAGGACTTTGTCAAAAGGGTGAAAAGGCAGCCAACTCAATGGGAGAAAATATTTGGAAATCACATATCCAATAAGGGTTTATTATCCAGGATATATAAAGAGATGTTACAACTCAACAATAAAAAGACAAATGACCCAATTAAAAAATGGGCAAAAGACTTGAGTAGACATTTGTCCAAATCAGAAATACAAATGGCAAACAAACAAACACATGAAGAAATGCTCAACATCACTAATGATTAGGGAAATGGAGATTGAAACTACAATGAGCTATCAGAATGGCCACTATAAAAAAGAGGGGAAGCGGATGTGGCTCAACTGATAAGAGCATCCACCTACCATATGGAGGGTCCAGGGTTTGATCTCTAGGGCCTCCTGACCTGTGTGGTAAGCTGACCCACGTGCAGTGCTCTTGCATGCAAGGAATGCCATGCCACACAGGGTGCCTCCACATAGGGGTGCTCCTTGTGCAAGGAGTGTGCCCTGCAAGGAGAGCCAACCCTTGTGATAAAAGCACAGCCTGCCCAGAAATGTGTGCCCGCACACATGGAGAACTGATGCAGCAAGATGATGCAACAACAAAAAAAAGAGACATTTTCCCAGTGCCACTTGACAATGGAAGCAGACGCAGAAGAACACACAGCAAATAGACACAAAAAGCAGACAACATGGGGGAAGGAGAGAGATAAAAATAAATCTTAAAAAAAAAGACAAAAAAAAAGAAAGACAGAGAACCACAAGTGTTGGAAAGGATGTGGAGAGATAGGAACATTTATTCACTGTAGTTGGGAATGCAGAATGGCACAGCCATTGTGAAGTACTGTTTGGCAGTTCCTAATGAAGTCGAATATAGAGTTGCCATGTGACCTTTCAGTACCACTACTGGATATATTCCCAGAGGTGAGAGTAGTGACATGAACAGAGATTTGCACACTGTTATTCATAGTGACATTATTCACGACTACCAAAAGTTGCAAACAACCCAGGTTGCCCATCAACAGAGGAATGGATAAACACACTGTGGTGTATTCACACGATGGAATATTATGCAACTGTAAGAAAAAAATGTAGTTGTAAAGCATATGACAACATGGATGAAGTTGGAGGACATAATATTGAGTGAAGTATGCCATACACAAAAGGACAAATACTGAATGATTGTGTTACTATGAACCAAATATATTGTGTAACATAATGTATTGTTCAAAAATTTTTTATATGTATCCACCACATTTAATTGAAATATGTATGTTTTTATTCAACTGTTTTCTTTTTAGTTTTTAATTGTTTATATTTTCAATTATTAAATTTACAAAATAAAGTAAGATAAAAAGCTTTCTACAGACCTTAATTTCCTGTTTTTTTTTCCGTGTGAGCTCTCACATTTCTGTAAGATATGAGAATTCAGGAAAGACTGATCCATGTAAGTTAATTCATACAGCTCCCTTCCAATATATCCTTTTTCAATGTATAGTATGTTGAAAAACTTAACAAAGGTATTCCCACATTCCTGTCATTCATAGGGCTTCTCTCAACTGTGAATCCTTAAATGGAGTTTTAAGTTCAGTAGAATTTAGTGAAGACTTTTTCACATCCCTCACATTTAAAGGTTTCTCCCCAGTGTGAGATATATTGATATGTAGAATACTTTTTCTGGGAGCTAATGAAGCCTTTCCCACATTCCCTACATTCATAAGACTTCTTCACAATGTGCTTTCTTAAATATTTATTAAGGTGTAAGGCATACTTAAAGGTTTCCCCATATAGATTACATTCATGAGTTTTCTCTCCAGTATTAATTTTCATATGTTTCATAAGAAATGACTGGCAATAAAAGCTTTTCCCACAATTACCACATTTATAGCTTTTGTTGCTTACAGTTCTCCTGCATGGAACAGAATTTGGAATTTGGGCAAAGGTTTTTCCATTTTGATTATTCTCATTATTTGTCTCTGCAGTATAGGGTCTTCTCTGTGCAACATGGATTATTTCTGAAGATGTTCCCACAGTGATTAGATTCACAAATGTCCTCTCTGATGTGAGCATTCCTGCATTTTGTAAGGGACAAGTCTTCACTGACAGCTCTTCCAAATTGATTCTATTCATGAATGTTCACCCTTAGAAGAATTTTGTTGTGTATATGAAGCAAATTGTTCTGAGTTTCATCCATGTGCTTGATTTCCACTCTATTTGAATTCTCTAACACTGAATAAATGGAACATTCTGCCATGAGGCTGTACTGTATTCATTGCTTTTATGGATTTTCTCATTGTTTAAGGCAGTTGTTGAAGGCAGAATTATATTTCAAAATATTCAAGTCACATTCATGGATGTAATTTCTTGTGGAATTTCTTTCTGAAGGAGCAAATTTTGAACTAGGCTGAGGGTTGTCCATCATTTCATGACAGTCAGACTCTAACCAGAGATTCTGCTTTCTCTTGGGCAAATGTCACTTGCTTCTTATGGCTTTTCTATTTTGTGGCATTTCCAGTTTTCTTCTGTTTATTTTTTTAAGCCTTAAAATTTTAGTTTGTTTAATCTATTAATTTTCTTACATTCACTTTTCCCCTTTTTCTTATTGTCTTTTAAAAGAGATACATAGATCACAAAAAATGTTACATTAAAAAATATGAGTTTCCCATGTATCCCATTCCTCACATACCCCATTCATCCCATATTGACAACTTCTTTCATTAGTGTGGCACATTCATTGCATTTGATGAGTACATTTTGGAGCATTGCTACACAGCATGGACTATAGTTTATCTTGTAGCTTACACTCTCTCCCAGTCCATTCAGTGGGTTATGGCAGGATATATAATGTCCTGCACCTGTCCCTGCTGTATCATTGAGGACAACTCCAAATCCCAAAAATACCCCAATAATATACCTCTTTTTCCATCTCCCTGCCCTCAGCAACTCCTGTGGACACTGTCTCTACATCAATGATATAATTTCTTCCATTGCTAGAGTCACAATAATTCTATAGTAGAATACCAGTAAGTCCACTCTAATCCATACTTTCTGCCTCCATCCTAAGGACCCTGAGATGGCGATATCCACTCCACCTCTAAGTCAAGAGGAAGCTTATATCCCACATGACTGATGGATGGAATTCTCCTGCTTGCAGCTGTAGACTCTCTCAGTTCCCTGGTGTGGTGGTAGAGCATTTTTACCTCCCTGCCAGCTGACTTGGGTAAGTCCAATGAACTGGAGAGTAGGTGTTGCTACTCTGTTGAGGCTCAGGGTCCATCTGGCACATGGACAGTCCAGAGATTCAAGTCTCCTGAGCAAACACAAATCCAAATACCAACCACAGGTTCAGTAAAAGTGACAGAAGAGACATGCATAGAGAGGTCAGATCTGAGTCCATCTACTTCACATTCAGGAGCACAAACTCCAAAGTAGGGTCCATGACAAGGCACTGAACTCCAGGGCCATCTGCCAAGACCATAGGACCTGGGTGTCTCCTCAGCCCTCAGGAGCACCCCTACCTGGGGTTGTATGTATTAGGCTATCTCTGAGATCCTGCTGAGGCATGCATAAGTGTGACCCCTCAGCTGACCTCCCAACCCATTTTAAAGTCTCTTAGCCATAGAAATTCATTTGTCTTTACCATTTCCGCCTTTTATTCAATGTCTTTTTCTAGTTGCATCACCAGCTGGTGCTTGGTAGTCATTCCTTGGTGCCAGTGAGGCTCATCCCCAGGACTCATGTCCCATGATAGGGGGAAGGTAATGCATTTACACGCTGAATTTAGCTTAGAGAGTGGCCACATTTGAGCAACATAGAGGATCCCAGGAGGTAACTCTTAGGCATCCTGCAGCTCTAGGCCTAGTTGAAATTCAGGCACATAGCTCATGATCATAGTCATCAGCATCAAGTTCTCATCATTGGACCATCCTTCTTCACTGGTCTTTGCCCTTGTACTTGGGGGATTGTTGCTGTTCCACTGGGGAATGTGACAAAGCTCCCCTGCCCAGGATCTCAGCAGTCTCTCAGTTCTTATTTTTAACTCTAACTACTATGAAAATACCCAACAATATTTGAACATTTTTATATACCCTATATACATGCCCTGGAGAATTCCCTCCCGACCATGCATTGCGCATCAAAAACACCCCACACCAGTGTTCCTCCCCTGCCATAGTTGAACCCTTCTGTGGTCCAAAACTTCTTCAAAAATGAAGCCTATGGAAGCAGATTTGGCCCAATCAATAGGGCGTCTGCCTACCACATGGGAGGTCTGTGGTTCAAACCCCGGGCCTCCTTGATCAGTGTGGAGCTGGCCCACATGCAGTGCTGATGCATGCAAGGAGTGCCATGCCACGCAGGGGTGCCCCCCACATAGGGAGCCCCATGTGCAAGGAGTGCACCCCATAAGGAGAGCCACCCAGCATGAAAGAAAGTGCAGCCTGCCCAGGAATGGTGCCGCACACATGGAGAGCTGACACAAGATGATGCAACAAAAAGAAACACAGATTCCCGTGCTGCTGACAACAACAGAAGTGGACAAAAAGAAGAACATGCAGCAAATGGACACAGAGAACAGACAACTGGGGCAGGGGGGAAGGGAGAGAAACAAATAAAATAAATCTTAAAAAAAAATGAAGCCTAATATATTGCAAAATTCAAATAGTAGGAAAATGAAATAGTAATGATAATTTAAAGATTAGGAGTAGAATACATACTAATTTAGAAAAACTAAAATAAAGTAAAAAAATAATTGGGATATTATAAAATGAAAAATATCATAAAACTTTGTTTTTGACGTTTTGCTTTTCATCACTATAGTAGGTGTTGCCCTGTATGTACAGTGGCAAGGCAATTTCTTTCATTCCTTTCTCAGTGTCTACATCCTTTAAAAAAATTTTTAATTTTGTTTTCAAAAAGTTTTAGATCACAGGAAAGTCACATATATAATATAGGCGACTTCCATATATCCAATATCAAACCCTTTTCACCCTTTCCCAGCAATGATCTTTTTACATGTTCATGTTGTATTTGCTGCAACTGATGTACAGATATTGAAACATAGCTACCAAACATGGTTCCTTTTTGGTTTACATTATGGATCATATTTTAGACTGTACACATTTCTAAATTTTTAGTTACATTATGGTTTACATTATGATTTACATTTTAGACTATACACTTTTATAAATTTTTGGTGAAATTTAACATGTCATATATCCATCATTGCACGATCTTGTGGAACACTTCCATTGCCCCCCAGTTACCCCTGCTTTCATCTATTCTATTCTTTTCTCTCTCTCCCCTCAGGGCCCACAGTGACAAACAAGCTTCCTGCTTGAAGGACCAGATTCACAGATACTTGCTACAATGGTGAGGGCTTGACACACTAGACTGTCTTCCCCCACTGGGAGTCACCAATTCTCTTGAGAGACACCCTTTCCTATGTTTGAGAACATTAGGCCTCCCCAGGATGGGAGTACACTTTCCCACTCATTGTATGGGTCTTCACCCAATGATATAACACACTATGACAAGATGAGCATTCATACACTCCCTAGAAGTTTGCCCCTGTGCCTGATGGCCCCCATTAAGGACCTCAAACAAGTAACCCTTCCTTATTTTTTTTCTAAAGACTTTTCTCTATATTATAGTTTCAACCACATACGAACAATCTCCCATGTTCATCTGCTTATCCCAACCCTCCCACCAATACCTGGACCATATGACCCATCCTCCCAACCCCAGACCCCCTCAAGCCAGCAAAACCCCTCCCAATAGTATCACTATGCTCCCATCTTATACCTTCCTGTACAACTACCTACCTCCACTTTAACATAGATTTCACCCATGTAGGCATCAGCACAAAACCTTCCTCTCCCCTCTCATTTCCTGTAAGCCTATCATCCAGCCTCTAGCTCTCTGAGACAGCTTGGTTTGCTTATTTCATATCAGGGAGGTCATGTAATATTTGTCCTTCAATGCCTGGCTTGCTTCACTCAACATAAGGTCCTCAAGATTCATCCATGTTATCCCATGTGTTTGTACACGTTATCCCATTTGTATTCCTTCTTACAGCTGAATAGTATTCCATTGTATGTATATACCACATTTTGTTTATCCACTCATCTGTTGGTGGGCATTTGGGTTGATCCCAACTTTTGGCAATAGGGAATAATGCCATTATGAACATTGGTGTATATATATCGGTTTGTGTCCTTGTTTTCAGTTCTGCTGGGTATATACCCAGCAGAGTATTGCTGGGTCATATGGCAAATCTATGGTTAGTTTTTTGAGAAACCGCCAAACTGTCCTCCAGAATGGCTGGATCCTTCTGCATTCCCACCAGCAGTGGATGAGGGTGTCCATTCTTCCACATCCTCTCCAATACTTGTAGTCTTGTTTTTTTAATAGCTGCCAGTCTAATGGGAGTAAGATGGTATCTCATTGCAGTTTTGATTTGCATTTCCCTAATAGCTAGCATCTTTTCATGTGCTTTTAGCCATTTGTATTTCTTCTTTAGAGAAGTGTCTGTTCAAATCTCTTGCCCATTTTTAAAATGGGTTATCTGTGTTTTTATTTTCGAGATATAGGATTTCTTTAAATATTCTGGATATTAGGCCCTTATCAGATATGTGGTAACCAATGTCTTCTCCCATTGGGTAGGTTGTCTTTTCATTTGCTTGACAAACTCCCTTGAGGTGCAAAAGGCTTTAATGTGAGGAGGTTTGATTTATCTATTTGTTCTTTTGCTGCTTGTGCTTTGGGTATGAAGTTCATGAAACCATTTCCTATTACAAGGTCCTGTAGATGTTTCCCTACATTGTTTTCCAAGGTCTTTATGGTCTTGGCACTTACATTTAGATCCTTTTTTTTTTTTTTTAAAGATTTATTTATTTTATTTAATTCTTCCCCCTCCCCCGGTTGTCTGTTCTCTGTGTCTATTTGCTGCATCTTGTTTCTTTGTCCACTTCTGTTGTCGTCAGCGGCACGGGAAGTGTGGGCGGCGCCATTCCTGGGCAGACTGCACTTTCTTTCGTGCTGGGCGGCTCTCCTTACGGGCGCATTCCTTGTGCGTGGGGCTCCCCTACGCGGGGGACACCCCTGCGTGGCAGGGCACTCCTTGCGTGCATCAGTGCTGCGCATGGGCCAGCTCCACATGGGTCAAGGAGGCCTGGGGTTTGAACCGCGGACCTCCCATGTGGTAGACGGACGCCCTAACCACTGGGCCAAGTCCGTTACCCTACATTTAGATCTTTGATCCATCTTTAGTTAATTTTTTATAAGGTGCGAGATGGTAATCCTCTCATTCTTTTGTATATGCATATCCAGTTCTCCAAGCACCATTTATTGAAGAGGCCATTCTCTCCCAGTTGAGGGGGCTTGGTGGCCTTGTTGAATATCAGAGTTCTATATCAGAACTTTCAATTTGGTTCCATTGGTCAGTGTGTCTATCCTTGTGCCATGCTGTTTTGACCACTATAGCTTTGTGTTATGTTTTGAAGTCAGGCAGTGTGATTCCTCCAATTTGATTTTTCTTTCTCAGTATGTTTTTGGGTATTCAGGGCCTCCTTCCCTTTTAAATAAATTTCATAGTTTTTCCAGTTCAGTAAAAAATGCTGTGTTGATTTTTATTGGGATTGCATTAAATTTCTAGATCAGTTTGGGTAGGACAGACATCTTGATGATATTTAGTCCTCCTATCCATGAACACAGAATATTCTTCCATTTATTTAAGTCTTCTTTGATTTCCTTTCACAGTGTTGTGTAGTTTTCTGTGCATGTCATTTACATCTTTAAATTTATTCCTAGGTATTTGGTTTTTTAATTTACTATTGTAAATTGTATTTTTTTCTTGATTTCCTGGTCACATTGCTCATTTTTGGTTTACAGAAATGCTACTGATTTTTGCACATTGATCTTATAACCCATGGCTTTACTGAACTCATTTATAAGTTCTAGAAGCTTTGTTGTAGATTTCTCAGGGCTTTCTATGTATAGGATCATGTCATCTGCAAATAGTGAAATTTTGACTTCTTCCTTTCCTATTTGGATCGTTTTCATATCTGGTTCTTGCCTTAGTATTTCAAGCAAGTATTTCTAACACAACGTTAAATAGAAGGGTGATAGTGGGCATCCTTGTCTTGTTCCTGATCTTAGCAGGAAAGATTTTAGAATTTCACCATTGTAAATGATGTTAGCTGTGGTTTTTTAATATATACTCTTTATCTTGTTTAGAATGTTTCCTTCTATTCCTTCTTTTGCAGTGTTTTTGTCAGGAAAGGATGCTGTATTTTGTCAAATGCTTTTTCTGCATCTATAGCTATGATCATGTGATTTTTTCCCTTTGATCTGTTGATGTGGTGTATTACATTGATTGATTTTCTTATGTTGAGACATCCTTGCATACCAGGGATGAAACCCACTTGGTCATGGTGTATAATTAATTTGATGTGTTATTTAATATGATTAGCAAGTATTTTCTTGAGAATTTTAGCATCTGGGTTCATTAGAGAGATTGGTCTGTAATTTTCCTTTCTTGTGGTATCTTTGTTTGGCTTTGGTATTAGGGTAATGTGGGCATCATAGAATGAGTTAGGTAATGTTCCTTCTCTCTTGATTTTTTTGAATAGTTTAAGCAAGATTTATGTTAGTTCTTTCTGGAAGGTTTGGTAGAATTCACCTGTGAAACCGTCTGGCCCTGGGCTCTTCTTAGTTGGGAGGTTTTTAATGACTGATTCTATCTCTTTACTTGTGATTGGTTTGTTGAGATCATCAATTTCTTCTTTTGTCAATGTAGCCTGTTATGTGTTTCTAGGAATTTGTCCATTTCCTCTAAATTGTCCTTGTTGGCACATAGCTTTTCCAAAGTATCCTCTTATGATAGTCTTCCTTTCAGTGGGGTCAGTGGTGATATCCCCTTATTCATCTCTTATTTTGTGTATTTGCATCTTCTCTCTCTTTTTCTTTGTTAGTCTAGCTAAGGGTTTGTCAGTTTTATTAATCTTCTCAAAGAATCCACTCTTTGTTTTGTTTATTTTTTCTAGTGCTATCTTATTTTCTATTTCATTTAGTTCTGCTCTGATCTGTGTTCTTTCTTTCTTCTTCCTTTGTGGTTAGTTTGTTGTTGCTGTTGTTTTATTATTATTTTTACTAATTCCTCCAAGCATGCAGTTAGGTCTTTGATTTTAGCTCTTTCTTTTTTTTTTTGGTATATAAATTTATGGCTATGAGTTTCTTTCTCAGTACAACTTTTGCTGCATCCCATAAGTTTTGATGTATTGTGCTGTCATTGTCTTTGGTTTAAAGGTACTTACTGATTTCTTTAAAACAAAAACAAAATTATCCATGTGGTGCAGCAGTGCTCCAAAATGTGTTCACCAAGTGTGATGAGTGTGCCACAATGATGGGGGAGGTTGTTGGTGTGGGAGGAATGGGAGGGGGAGGTGCAGGGTATAAGGGAACCTCTTATGTTCTTTAATGTCACATTTTTGAGATGTATATATATTCAAAAATACAATTTACAAAAATGATGGGTGTGGGGGGTGGGGAGTGAGTTATATGGGAACCTCTTATGTTTTTTTTTAAGATTTATTTTTTATTTCTCTCCCCTTCCCCCCCGCCCCAGTTGTCTGCTCTCTGTGTCCATTCACTGTATGTTCTTCTTTTTTAAAAAAATTTCTCTCCCCTCCCCACCCCACCCCCAGTTGTCTGCTCTGTGTCTATTAGCTGTGTGTTCTTCTGTGACCACTTCTATCCTTATCAGCGCCACCGGGAATCTGTGTTTCTTTTTGTTGAGTCATCTTGTTTTGTCAGTTCTCTGTGTGTGAGGCACCACTCTTGGGCAGGCTGCACTTTCTTTCATGCTGGGCAGCTCTCCTAATGGGGTGCACTCCTTGCGTGTGGGGCTCCCCTACGTGGGGGACACCCCTGTGTGGCAGGGCACTCCTTGCACACATCAGCACTGCACATGGGCCAGCTCCACACTGGTCCAGGAGGCCTGGGGTTTGAACTGCGGACCTCCCATGTGGTAGGCAGATGCCCTATCCATTGGGACAAGTCCGCTTCCCTCTCTTATGTTTTTTAATGTAATGTTAACTTGTGATCTATTAACTTTAATTAAAAAAGTATAAAAAAGATAAAGGTAGTTACTGATTTCTTTTGAGATTTCCACCTTGACCCACTGTTTGTCTAAGATTGTGTTGCTCAACTTCCATATCTTTGTGCTAATTTGGTTCTCTGGCCCTTGCAGATTTCCAGTTTCATTCCACTGTGGTCAGAGTAGTTATTTTGTATGATTTCAGTCTTTCTGAATTCATTGAGACTTCCTCTGTGGCCTCGCATGTGGTCTGTCTTGGAGTAATATCTACGTGCTCTTGAGAAAAATGTATACCCTGCTGCATTTGGGTGTAGTGTTCTGTATATGTCTTTTAGTTCCAGATCCTCTACTATATTACTCAAAGTCTTTGTTTCTTTATTGATTCCCTGTTGAGATGTTCAGTCTAATGGTGATAATGGTGTATTTAAGTCCACCACTATAATTATAGTGGCATCTATTCAACCAATTAGTTTTTATAGTGTTTGCCTCACATATTTTGAGGCACATTTGTTATGTTTATGATTGTTCTTTCTTCTTGAAAGATTATCCATTTTCCTAACATGTAGTGTTCATCTTTTCCTCTCACAACAGTTTCCCATTTAATGTTTATTTTAACTGATAATAGTATAGCTACTCCTGCTCTTTTTTGTTTGCTTATAGGATTGTTTTCCAGTTGTTCACTTTCAACCTCCTTAAATTCCTGGGTCTAAGGTGGGTTTCTTGTAGACAGCATGTAGATGGGTCATACTTCCTTATCCATTCAGTCAAACTGTGTCTCTTGACAGGTGAGTTTAATCTAATGACATTCAGTGTTATTACTGTCAAGGAATTACTTATAATAGTCATATTTTCTTGGGATTTGTGTATGTTATATGTTGTTTTTATTTCTCTTTTTTGTTTTTTTGGTTGTTCTTACACTCTCCCTCCAACTCTGTTTTTCCTGTTTTTTTTTTTTTCTTTTTCTTTTCTTTCCTCCTGCAGAACACCCTTTAGTATTTCTTGAAGGGTAGTTTCTTATTTGCATACTCTCTTAGTTTCTATTTATCTGTGAATATTTTGAACTTTTCATCATTTTTGAATGCCAGCTTTGCTGGATAGAGTATTCTTGGCTGGAAATTTTTTTCTTTTAGTACCTTGTCTCTGTCATACCACTGCCTTCTTGCCTCCATGGTTTCAGGTGGGAAATCAGCACTTAATCTTATTGAGTTTCCCTTGTATGTGATGGTTCTTTTTACTCTTGCTCCCTTCAGTATTTTCTCCTTGTCTTGACCATGGGATAATTTGACAAGTATATGTCTTGGAGTAGGCCTGTTGGGATTTATACTGTTTGGGGTGTTGTATTAGTCAGCCAAAAGGTTGTTGATGCAAAATACCAGAAATCAGTTAGTTTTTATAAAGGGTATTTATTTAGGGTAGGAGCTTACAGATACCAGGCCATAAAGCATAAGTTACTTTCCTTACCAAAGTCTATTTCCACGTGTTGGAGCAAGATGGCTGCTGATGTCTATGAGGGTTCAGCCTTCCTGGGTTTCTCCCTTCCTCAGACTTCTTTTTCCTGGACTCAGGGTTTCTCTCTTTCTGGGACTGGCTTCTGTTTCTTCTGTGAGCTTACTTCCCAAGGCTTCAGAATCAAACTCCAACATTAAAACTCCAACATCAAAAACCCTCCAACACTATCCTTTGCCATGTCTTTTATCTGTGAGCCCCCACACTCAACGCCCTACTGGAACAAGAGTTATTCAAGTACACCTCTGAATCCAATATAATCTAATATGCCCAGAGGAAAAGATCAGTTTACAAACATAATCCAATATTTCTTTTTGGAATTCATCAATAATATCAAACTGCTACAGCTGTGTTGCACTTCCTGGACATGTACATCCATCTCTCTCAATAGGTTTGGGAAGTTTTCAGCCATTATTTCCTCCAACACCCCTTCTGTCCCCTTTCCCTTCTCTTCTCTTTCTGGGATGCCTATAATACATATGTTTGTGTGTTTTGCTTTGCCATTCAAATTCCTAAGTCTCTGCTGGATTTTTTCTATCTTTTTATTGATCAGTTCTACTATCTGTTTGATTTCAGAAGTACTGTCTTCCACATCACTAATTCTTTCCTTTGTCTTTTCAAATCTGCTGTTATTTGCTGAAAGTGTATTTTTGATTTCTTGGATTGTGCCATTCATCACCTTCATATCTGTTATCTTTTTACAGTTTCTTCAGTATGCTTTCCAAGTGTTTTATTAATATCCTTAATCTCTTCCTTCACTTCATTAAGTTGGTTCATGATGTTTGGAGAGCTTTGATTATTTGTTCAATGCTCTGCTCCTCTTCCTGTTTTTTAGTTTGTTCACTGGATTGGGCCATGTTTTCCTGATTATTGGTGTAGTTTGTACTTTTTTTTCTGTCTGGTCTTTCATTTCATCTTGATGTGTTTGTTCAGTTGATTAGCTTCTCCATCTAGCCTTGGGTTTTATTTAGATGCTGTTTTCGTGTATGCATTAAGTTTTCTCTTTGACACTTTGTTCTTCTTATTCTATTGCCATTTTGTTGTCTAAGTTCCCTTATAAGGCCAGAGAAAGCAAAAGAGGTTAGAAAAGAAAAATTATATAGTAGTATTGATCATAAATGATAGCAGAAGAACCATATAAGACCTAGGAGAATGAATATTAATCTCATGTAAGCAGTGTAGAGTTATAGGAATAAAAAAGTGGAGTACCTACAATGAGATGGGAAACTGAATATGGAGAAGAATGTAGTATGAATTAAAAGGCCATCATGATCAGGAGAGAGGGAAAGAGAAAAGAAAGGACAATAACATGAGGAGTTCATAAAAGATAGAAAACAGAATAGAAGTGTTAGAAATAGAAAGTCAGAAAAATTGGGGGCTAAACAAAGAGAGGTGGAATGTAAGAGCAATAACAGAAGGTGGAAGATAGACAGATGTAGGAAGGAAAATAGCTAGCATTGGTAGCCAAAATCAGTACACACAGAAAAGAGGAAATCAAGGATGAGGAAGCACAGCAAACAAGAAACAAGTAAGCAGCACCTAATAGAAAAAAAGAAAGAAAAAAAAAAAAAAAGAAAAGCAAAAGAAAAAAAAAGGATTGGGGATAAAGAGGAAGGAAGGACAAGAAACAAACAAACAAAAAACCCAGGGAAGCAGATTTGGCTCAACACATAGAGCCGTACCACATGGGAGGCAGGGTTCAAACCCAGGGCCTCCTGACCCATGTGATGAGCTGGCCCACACCCGGTGCTGATGTGTGCAAGGAGTGCTGTGCCACACAGGGGTATCCCCCACATAGGGAAGCCCCACGTGCAAGGAGTGAACCCCATAAGGAGAACTGCCTAGTGTGAAAAAAGTGCAGCCTGCCCTGGAATTGTGCCACACACACGGAGAGCTGATGCAGCAAGATGATGCAACAAAAAGAGACACAGATTCCCAGTGCTGCTGAAAAGAATATAAGTGGACACAGAAGACCACACAGCAAATGGACACAGAGAACAGACAATTGGGGGAGGGAGGGCGAGCAAGGGGAGAAAAATAAAATAAAAATTGTTAAAAAAAAAAAAAGAAAAACCCAGACAAGCCCTCAAGCGAGGAGTCAACCAAACATTAAGAAAAACCAGACTTCCCTCCCATGCCTCTGTGGAGCTTGTCAGGCTGCTGGTGCTTTCCAATCAATCAGGTTTCTGTAGGTTTCTCACTGTAGACCTTGAAGTGGGTTTTAGTGAGTAAACCAAGCCAAATTTTGTAACAAAAGTAATCTCTCTCTTTCTTTTTTTTTTTTTTAGGAAAAATAAGAGACCCAAGGGAAGCTAATACAAGGATAATGTCTATGTTTTCCCTGTCTCAAAGTATCAACCAGATGTTTAATACCCCAGTGGGTCACTACTCTAAGAGGAGCCGGGAACTGAACTAGAGACTTTGCACATTCAAGGCTGAAACTCCTCCACTGAGCCAAACCCTCCTCCCACTTGGATCTGCTCCTCAAAAAAAGTTCCCCTCTCAGGATAGGATTGACTCTTTGCAATTGGACAAACTGATTAGGAATTTGTCCTTCCGCCTTTCTCTCTTCCTCACTTCCCTCTCTCCTCGGGCAGCAGGAAACCTGTGTGAGAGCTCCCCTCTGAGACTCAAATGGGGCCCTGGTGAACCAATTCACCACAGAAAATAATGACTCTCAGTCTCTTTGAGAGAGAGTACCCACACCTTGCCAGGAACCCTAAATATGCTCTTGGGGGCTGACCAAGCACTTCCTACGGCCCCCTCCCCCAGTTGGGTTGCACAGGACTAGTTAATTGCCTGATTCCACCTTCTCCCAGACCAATTTTCCCTTTCCCAGGGCATTTAGGTAAATTGGTTTCACCAGGAAGACTCACGTCTGCCTCTTGGGGTCAGGGCTGTCTCTGCAATTTAACAACCTAACTAACAGGAGATACCTAACTAATAGTATTCATCCCATCAGTAACTACATGAAGAAAGTGGCATTCTTACCTATGGAGAGTGGGTCCCAGCAGTTCTCCAGCATTACATCTCTGTACAGTTTTCTCTGAGCAACATTCAGCAAAGGCCACTCCTTGTTAAAGTTCACAGCGACATCCCATAAAGTCACTGAATCTTACAACAGCATAGCCATGTTTGACTCAATGGGGCAGCATGAATACCTGTGCTCTCAGGAGGAGGGTGGCTTGGCACTGGAGAAGGGAGACCCACTTCATAGGACGTGCAGCCAAGGGCCACGGTTTCTCACCGTCAAGTTCTTTCTCCTCCACACTCACTCCCAAAGGGCCTGTAAGTCATGGCCTCAGCTGTACCCAGGCCTGTCTCTCTCTCTGCCCATCCTCATTACCTAAGCAATGTCATCCCGGTTCACAGATTCAGCAGCACTTCAACCCATGACTGGCCTTAAATCTCTACAATAGCCCATGTGGTCTCCCACATTATTCTCCAAACTACAGAATGGGCCCCAAGCTTATGTTAGCAGAGCAGCACTTTGTGTTGTTTTAAGCCATAAATTTGTGGACACTTGTTACAGCACCAATCAGAAATGAATATAAACCTGTCCTCCTCAGAACGTTACCAACATTTATTGTAGCATCATTATAAACACACGGAGTGCTAAACTATGTATTTGAAACCACCGCAGATGTTATGTGTTTGTGGTTCCAATTTCCAAAATAGGCCAATAGAAGTCCCTTTCGGTTGGCTCCAATATACGTTTTGCCATGACTCCACACAGTTGTGAGCGTTTCCTAGCTTTTATTTTTTGTTTATATAGTGGTACCCTTGGTACATTATTAATTTGTTCTGAGAGGCATGAAAAGTACAAACTTTCTTTCCCATTAGGAATAATGTTAGTAAATTTAATGCACATTTTTAAGGCAATATGTAAAATGATAGGCTTGTATGTCACTACTTTACATGAGAAATAAATCTAAAAATTAATACTTAGATTAAATAAAACAAAAACTTTACCTGTACTGAGAAGAGTCCATGGCCTAATGGGATGATGGGAGGAGAGTGGTGAGGAGGAGAGGTTACATGGAGTGTTGCTTGGAAGGAGAGTCCCTCTCCAATAGAACACTGGGCACTTGCACATCAGGTGATCTTTCTCTTTTCTGCCCTTTTTCAGCCTGCACCACAGGCTCTGACACACTGTCTGTCACCTTCACTAAAAACTTATCCAATGAGGACTGCTTCTGTCTTTTTTTCAGAATTCCTCGAAAGTGAAATTGTTTGGCCATTCAATAAACTCACATTTCTGCTCGTTAGAGCTTTGTCTGGATGCTACTCCTCCACAAAGTTTTGAACTTTCTGCACATTTTACGCACATTTCTTTTATCAAGGAACTGGGGTCATCCTCCCTTATCTCCTCCTCACCTAAAGAAATCTCTTTTTTTTTAAAATATTTATTTATTATTATTATTTTTAATTACATTAAAAAAAATATATGAGGTCCCATTCAACCCCACCGCCCCCGCCCCCCACTCCCCCCACAGCAACACTCTCTCCCATCATCGTGATACATCCATTGCACCTGGTAAGTTCATCTCTGAGCATCACTGCACCCCATAGTCAATGGTCCACATCATAGCCCAGACTCTCTCACGTTCCATCCAGTGGGCCCTGGGGGGATCTACAGTGTCCCGTAATTGTCCGTGAAGCCCTATCCAGGACAACTCCACGTCCCGAAAACGCCACATCTCATCTCTTCCTCCCGTTCCCCACACCCAGCAGCCCCCATGGCTACCGTTCCCACACCCATTCCACATTTTCTCTGTGGACATTGGATTGGTTGTGTCCATTGCACACCTATGTCAAGTGAGGGCTTAGATTCCACATGGGTACTGGATGCACTCTTCCCGCTTCTAGTTGTAGACACTCTAGGCTCCATGTTGTGGTGGTTGACCTTCTTCAACTCCATGTTAGCTGAGTGGAGTAAGTCCAATAAGTCAAAGTGTAGGAGCTGAAGTCTGTTGAGGCTCTGGGCCTGGGTGTCATATTATCAGTCCAGAGATTCAAATCCCCTACATATATCTTAAACCCAGCACCAACTACAATTCCAATAAAGTAGCATGCAAGTCTTGTGAAAAGAGATCCCCTCTGAGTCCATTTCCATCACGCAGAAACACCAGCTCCAAAGAAGGGCCATCTGTCATGGCAGTGAACCCCTTCTGCCATGACCATAGAACCCGTGGGTCTCTTTATCCCTCAAAAGAACCAATACCTGGGGTTGTATCTACCTTATCTGTCTCTTAGACTCTGTTCAGTTGTACATAGGGCTATTCCTTCTGACAACCTCCAGACTCTTTTTTAGAGACTCACAGCCTTATAATCTCATTTCTCCTTTCCATTTCCCCCTTACATTAGGTCAAACCGCTTCCCGAAGTCATGTTATTATATGTAGACAGGTATATTCTGCTGTTCCGCATTGAATCTTTAATTCAAGGTCATTTTCTAGTTGCTTCTTCAGCTGGTATGTGGTAGTGATCCCTCGGTGCCAGGGAGGCTCATCCCCGGGTGTCGTGTCCCACGCTGGGGGGAATGCATCACATCTACATGCTGAGTTTGGCTGTGAGAGTGGCCACATTTGAGTAACATGAAGGCTGTCAGGAGGAAACCCCCAGGCACAATGCTACTCTAGGCCTTGTTCTTATTGCAGGTGCATAGGCTCAAAAGTGTAGCCATTAGTATCAAGAGCCCACTGTTGGGCCCTCCTTCCTTCCTGGTTCTTGCCGTTGCACCTGGAGGATTGCCGCTGCTCTCCCAGGGCCCACAACAGTGACCCCCCGGCCAGGAGCCCAGTACCCCCCCAGCTGTTGTTTTTAATTGTTTCCACTATGAGTATATATAGACATTACCATATACCCTGGGCATATGCCCTGTATAACTCCCTGTCAACCATATATATTCTGTGAATAACATCCCATATCAGTATTCCTCTGCTGCCATTGTTGAACCACTCTGTGATCCAAAACTTCCCGTAAAGTGAATCCCAACATAATGTCAGCTTCAGAAGAGTCTTCGACCACCAAAATTCATATATACAATATACAGTATTTCCCCAGATCCACCATAAAACCTTTTCCCTTCCACAGCAATAATCTTTTAACTTATTCATATCATATTTCCTGAAACTGATGTACAGATTCCGAAACTATAGTTTTCAAACAAGGTAACATTTGTGCTTACTATGTGGTCCATACTTTAGGTTGTACAGTTTTCTAAATTTTTTAGTTATCCTATGTTTTGTCTTATGGTTTTCATTATTAGTCTGTCGTCCCCTATATGTTTTTGGTGTAATATTAGCTGTTTTATATTCATCCTCGTGTACTCTCACATAACTCCTCTTTTGCCCCCTTATTTACCTTTGTTCCATCCATTGCACGTCCATTTTCCCCTCCCCTTAGGGCCCACAACGCCTGCCAATCTAATGCCCTGGGAGCCGTCCTTTCTTACGAGAGATACAGTTCTCTCTATTCGACGGCATTAGTCTTCCCCAGGATATGGGTCCACCCCACCCAATGGTAGAACCCACCTTGGCAAAATGAGCCTTCAGCTCTTACCTCCGGAGTCCGTCCCGCATCAGACCATACCCCCTGAGCGTCCTAACCAGGTAACCCTCCTACTTATACTTTGATACGTTTTACTCAACATTTAGTTCTCAATGAACTTCTGGCACTCTCCCATGTTTGTATGTTGCCCCTCCCTCCCACCTATTTCTTGGACCATATTACCCCTCTTCCCATCCCCAGCCCCCCTCAAACCCAGAAAACCCCACCCGAAGGTAACCCCTTGCCCCCATTTTGTCCCTTCTTTGTGCTCATACTTACCCCCAGCTCATCACAGATTCCACCCCTACAGACATTAACTCACAGTCTTCCTCCACCCCCCGATTTCCAGTAAGCCACTTTTCCAGACTCTAGCTCTCTGAGGCAGTTAACTTATTTCATATCATTGAGGTCATATAGTATTTGTCCTTCAATGCCTGGGTTGCTTCACTCAACATAAGATTCTCAAGGTTCATCCATGTTATCACGTGCGATTGTAGTGTATTGGTTCTTACAGCTGAGTAGTATTCCATTGTGTGTATATACCACATTTTATTGATCCACTCATCTGTTGATGGACTTTTGGATTGATTCCAACTTTTGGCGATGGTGAACAATGCTGCTATGAACATTGGTGTACATATATCGGTTTGTGTCCTTGTTTTCAGATCTGATGGGTATATACCCAGCAGCGGTATTGCTGGGTCATATGGCAAATCTATGGATAATTTTTTGAGAAACTGCCAAACTGTCCTCCAGAATGGTTGGATCCTTCTGCATTCCCACCAGCAATGGATGAGTGTTCCCCTTTCTTCACATCCTCTCCAGCATTTGTATTCTACTGTTTTTTTCATGGCTGCCAATCTTATGGGAGTAAGATGGTATCTCATTGTAGTTTTGATTTGCATTTCCCTGATAGCTAGAGATTTGGAGCATTTTTTCATGTGCTTTTTAGCCATTTGTATTTCTTCTTTGGAGAAGTGTCTGTTTAAATCTTTTTCCCATTTTTTAAATGGGTTGTTTATCTTTTTGTTTTCGAGATCTATGAGTTCTTTATATATGCAAGTTATAAGTCTCTTATCAGATATATGGTTGCCAAATATTTTCTCCCATTGTGTGGGTTCCCTTTTTACTTTCTTGACAAACTCCTTTGAGGTGCAGAAGGCTTTAATTTTGAGGTAGTCCCATTTATCTATTTGTTCTTTTGCTGCTCGTGCTTTTGGTGTGATATTCATGAAGCCATTTCCTATTACAAGGTCCTGTAGATGTTTCCCTACACTGCTTTCTAAGGTCTTTATGGTCTTGGCTCTTATATTTAGGTCTTTGATCCATCTTGAGTTGATCTTTGTATAAGGTGTGAGATGGTAATCCTCTTTCATTCTTCTACATATGGCTATCCAGTTCTCCAGGCACCATTTGTTGAATAGGCCATTCTCTCCCAGTTGAGAGGGTTTGGTGGCTTTATAGAATATTATATGGCTATATACATGAGGTTCTATATCTGAACTTTCAATTCGATTCCATTGGTCTGTGTGTCTCTCCTTATGCCAGTACCATGCTGTTTTCACTACTGTAGCTTTGTAGTATGTTTTGAAGTCAGGAAGTGTGATTCCTCCTATTTCGTTTTTCTTTTTCAATATGTCTTTGGCTATTCGGGGCCTCTTTTTATTCCAAATAAATTTCATAGTTAGTTTTTCTAGTTCCTTAAAGAAGGCTGTGTTGATTTTTATTGGGATTGCATTGAATGTGTAGATCAGTTTTGGTAGGATAGACATCTTAATAATATTCAGTCTTCCTATCCATGAACAGGGAATATTCTTCCATTTATTTAGGTCTTCTTTGATTTCCTTGAACAATCTTGTATAGTTCTCGATGTATAAGTTTTTTACCTCTTTAGTTAAATTTATTCCTAAGTATTTGATTTTTTTATTTACTATTGTGAATGGTATTTGTTTCTTGATTTCCTCCTGATCTTGCTCATTATTGGTGTATAGAAATGCTACTGATTTTTGCGCATTGATCTTATAACCTGCGACTTTGCTAAACTCATTTATGAGTTCTAGGAGCTTTGTTGTAGATCTCTCAGGGTTTTCTATATATAGGATCATGTCATCTGCAAATAATAAAATTTTGACTTCTTCCCTTCCAATTTGAATGCCTTTTATATCTGGTTCTTGTCTCAGTGCTCGAGCCAGTACTTCCAAGACAATGTTAAATAGGAGCGGAGACAATGGGCATCCTTGTCTTGTTCCTGATTTTAGAGGGAAGGATTTCAGGATTTCGCCATTGTAAACAATGTTGGCTTTAGGTTTTTCATATATACTCTTTATCATGTTCAAAAAGTTTCCTTGTATTCCGATCTTTTGGAGTGTTTTTATCAGGAAGGGGTGCTGTATTTTGTCAAATGCCTTTTCTGCATCTATAGATAAAATCATGTGGTTTTTTTCTCTCAATCTGTTATATGGTGTATTACATTGATTGATTTTCTTATGTTGAACCATCCTTGCATACCTGGACTAAATCCCACTTGGTCATGGTGTATAATTCATTTAATGTGTTGTTGATTACGATTAGCAAGTATTTTGTTAAGTATTTTTGCGTCTAGGTTCATTAGAGAAATTGGTCTGTAATTTTCCTTTCTTGTGGTGTCTTTGTTTGGCTTTGGTACTAGGGTAATGTTGGCATCATAGAAGGAATTAGGCAGTGTTCCTTCTGTTTCGATTTTTTGGAATAGTTTCAACAGGATTGGTGTTAGTTCTTTCCGGAATGTTTTGTAGAATTCACCTGTGAAGCTGTCTGGCCCTGGGCTCTTCTTAGTTGGGAGATTTTTAATGACTGATTCTATCTCTTTGCTTGTGATTGGTTTGTTAAGATCATCAATTTCTTCTTTCATCAGTATGGGCTGCTTATGTATTTCTAGGAATTTGTCCATTTCCTCTAAATTGTCATTTTTGTTGGAATATAGTTTTTCGAAGTATCCTCTTATGATAGTCTTTATTTCTGTGGGGTCAGTGGTGATATCACCTTTCTCATTTCTTATTTTGTGTATTTGCATCTTTTCTCTTTTTTTCTTTGTTAGTCTTGCTAAAGGTTTGTCAATTTTGTTGATCTTCTCAAAAAACCAGCTCTTGGTCTTGTTTATTTTTTCAAGTGCTTTCTTATTTTCTATTTCATTTAGTTCTGCTCTTATCTTTGTTATTTCCTTCCTTCTTCTTCCTGTTGGGTTACTTTGTTGTTGTTTTTCTAATTCCTTCAAATGTGCAGTTAATTCTTCAATTTCTGCTCTTTCTTCTTTTTTGATATATGAATTTATGGCTATAAATTTCCCTCTCAGTACCGCTTTTGCTGCATCCCATAAATTTTGGTATGTTGTGTTATCATTATCATTTGTTTCAAGGTAGTCATTGATTTCTTTTGAGATTTCCTCTTTGACCCACTGTTTTTCTAAGAGTGTGCTGTTTAATTTCCAAATTGTCATGTGAAGTCTGGGTCTCTGTCCCTTGCAAATTTCCAGCTTGACTCCACTGTGGTCAGAGATATTGTTTTGTATGATTTCGATCTTTCTGAATTCATTAAGCCTTTCTTTGTGGCCTAGCATATGGTCAATCTTGGAGAATGTTCCATGTGTGCTTGAGAAAAATGTATATCCTGCTGTGTTTGGGTGTAATGATCTATATATGTCTATTAGATCCAGCTCTTCTAATATACTGTTCAAATGTTTTGTTTCTTTAGTGATTCTCTTTTGAGATGTTCTGTCCAGAGTTGATAGTGGTGTATTAAAATCCCCCACTCTTATTGTAGATGCATCTATTCTTTCACTTAGTTTTTCCAGCGTTTGCCTCACATATTTAGAGGCGCCCTTGTTAGGAGCATAAATATTTATGATTGTTCGATCTTCTTGAAAGATTGTCCCTTTCACTAAAATGTAGTATCCTTCTTTGTCTCTCACAATTGTTTTGCATTTAAAGTCTATTTTGTCTGATATTAATATAGCTACTCCTGCCTTTTTTTGGTTGTTGTTTGCTTGTATGATTGTTTTCCAGCCATTCACTTTCAACCTCCATGAGTCTCTGGGTCTAAGATGTGTCTCTTGTAGGCAGCATATAGATGGGTCGTATTTCCTTATCCAGTGTCCCAGTCTGAATCTTTTGATAGGTGAGTTTAATCCGTTGACATTCAGTGTTATTACGTTTAGAGAGTTATTTATGGTAGCCAGATTTTGGTTAGATTTGTGTTTGTTATATTTTGTTTGTATTATTTTATTTTCCCCTTCTTTTTTTGTCTTTCTTGTTGCTTTTACACTCTCCTCCATCTCTGACTGTCCTGTTTTTTCCTTTCTTCCTGCAGAATTCCCTTAAGAATTTCTTGAAGGGGAGGTTTCTTGTTGATATACTCTTTCAGTTTCTGTTTATCTGTGAATATTTTGAACTCTCCATCATTTTTGAATGCTAGTTTAGCTGGATAGAGTATTATTGGTTGGAAATTTTTTTCCTTTAGTACCTTGACTATATCATACCACTGCCTTCTTGCCTCCATCGTTTCAGATGAGAAATCAGCACTTAATCTTATGGAGTTTCCCTTGTATGTGATGGTTTTCTTTTCTCTTGCTGCTTTTAGAATTTTCTCTTTTTCTTGAGCGTTGGGTAATTTGACAAGTATATGTCTTGGGGTGGGCCTGTTGGGGTTTATGATGAGTGGGGTGTGCTGTGCTACTTGGATATGTACATCTGTCTCTTTCAGTAGATTTGGGAAGTTTTCAGCCATTATTTCCTGCAACACTCCTTCTGACCCCTTTCCCTTCTCTTCTCCTTCTGGAATGCCTATAATGCATATGTTTGAGCGTTTTGCGTTATCATTCAGGTCCCTAAGTCCTATCTGGATTTTTTCTACCTTTTTATTGACCACTTCTACTATCTGTTTGATTTCCAATGCACTGTCTTCCACATCACTAATTCTCTGCTCTGCCTCTTCTAGTTTGCTGATATTTGCTGCAAGTGTATTTTTGATTTCTTGAATTGTGGTGTTCATTTCCATCATATCTGTTATTTTTTTGCGCATGTCTGCAATTTCCCCTCCAAGTGTTGTCTTCACGCTGTTAACCTCTTTCATTACTTCATCAAATTTGTCGGTGATAAATGTTCTGAGATCTTTCATTGCTTGTGCGAAGTCCTGCCCCCCTTCCTGATTTTCAGTTTGTTGATTGGATTCAGCCATGTTTTCCTGATTACTGGTTTGGTTTGTAGATTTTTGTTGCTGTCTTGTCAACATTTTTTTCTTGATGGGTTTAATCAGTTCCTTAGCTTCTTTGTCTAGTCTTGGAGATTAATTAGCTGTTGTTTTTGTGTAAGTGTTATATCTTCTCTTTGTCACTTTGTTCTTCTTATTCCAATTTCTTATTGCTAGTTAAGCTCACTTTAAAGGAAAGTATTAGTGCTGGGGAAAGTCAATTGTGTAAGGAAGGAAAAAGTGTGAAGTAGTATTGGTGATATATGTTTACAAAGCAACAATATGAGTTCTGGGAGGATGGAGGTTAGATCATGTAAATTGTGTAGAGTTATAGTAGTAGGAAAGTACCTATAATGAGGTAGACGACTGAATATGGGAGGAATGTGGTACGTACTAAGAGGCTATTGTTTTTGTGAGAGAGGGAAAGAGAAAAGAAAGGTAATAGTTTCAGGGACGAATACCAGATGGAAAACTAAACAAAGGTATTAGAAATTAAGAGTTAGACACTTTGTGGATCAAAGAAAGGGATATGGAATATAGGAGAGATAGCAGATGGTGGAGGATATCAAGTTGTAGGGGAAAGGGGATAGTGTAGACAGGCTAAATCTATTCACAGAGAAATGAGGCAGTGGAGGGTGAGGAAACCCAGCAAATGTGAGGTATTTCCTGTAGGACCTATTGTATTGTTAAGGTAAAATAGTATAAGAAGAATATTGCGGACAAGAAAGAGAGGATTGAAAAAAAAAAAAGAACAAGAAGAACAACAACAACAACAAAAAATAAAAAATAAAAAACAAAAACAAAAAAAACCAAAGAACAGAAACCCCGCTGCCAGGCTCGGCTGGGCTCAGCCGGGCCCCGGTCCCCTGCCCGCCACCCGCCGCGGCTCGGCTGGGCTAAAGAAATCTCTTGAGCCACCTCTTGTTGCTGCTTCTTCTGTAGTTCCTGCAGCTGCTCAGTGCTGAGCTCTTCATGACGTTTCTCCACAAACTCCTCAACATCAGCAGCATCAACCTCCAGACCCATGGATTGTCCCAAAGATATAATATCCTGCACAGCTCTACCCTCCGTACCTTCAGGGTTGGGGTCAGCCTCAAACCCTTCGAGTCATAGCTTCTGGCCACAAATTCTGGACTGGTAATGCCTTCTCCTCTTTTATGATATAGGTTCTACTTGACATTTTTTTAAAAATTAAAAAAATTTATTGAAGTATATCACTCATACATAAACACACATAAACAATAAGTCTATGGTAATAGTTGAGAACTTACAAAACAAACATATATAACATCATACAGGGCTCTTGTACCTTACCCCACCACTGATACCTTGCATTGTTGTGAAACATTTTTAAGTGATGATTAAAGAGCATTGTCAAAATATTACTACTGACCAAAGCATTTTTCCTCCAACCCACTCTATTAATATTATTATCTTTATATCATTTATATATGAACATATATAAATAATAAGAGTATAGTAAAAGTTGTGAACTTACAAAGCAAACCTGCATAACATCATACAGGGGTCCCATGCATTAACCCTCCACCAACACCTTGCATTGTTGTATGACATTTGTTAGAAATTATGAAAGAATATTGTCCAAATCTTACTAATTGTAGTCCTTATCTTACATTTGGTGTATTTTTACCCCAACCCATCCTATTATTATTTTTTCAATATATTTTTTTTCTGACAGAAGTGGTAAACCTTTGAAACAATCATGCACGTGTGCAGAATCCCCAAACAACACCCCTCAATCAACACATCACACTGTGGTGGAATATTTGTTACAGATAAGATAATATCATCTGATTGTTACCATGTCTGTAGGGTACATTTGGCACACATTTACCATACTGACCCATTATCAACACAGTACATCTTTGGCATAGATGCAAGAATATTATATTATTACTGCTAACCACAGTTCATAGGACTGCAGTGGCAGTTGTATTTTTCCCATGTTTCTCCACATTCCCACCATCCTGCAATAGTGATGTAAATTTGCTCTAGCTAAGAAAGGACACTCTGGTATCTGTACCATCAACCACATTTCTCATCCACCTCTTGGCTTACTGTGCCATTCAGTTCCTAGATTGTTCTCTAGCATTCTGTCAGTTGGCATTTACATTCCTAGACTACCATTTTCAGCCACATCTCCATTTATAAAGTAGCTATTTACAAAGTGTTACCATCCACTCTATACATTTCCACACTTTTACAGTAAAGTTAATTAAAACTTCTACCTACATTACACATCAGTAGTCCGTCTCAGTTTTCCTCTTATTTCCTTTAAGAATCCACCACCTACCACTAGGTTTTGAAGATATTTTCCTACCATTTCTTCTAGAAGCTTTATGGTTTTTGCTTTTATTTTTAGGTTTTTGATCCATTTTAAGTTAATTTTTGGATAAGATGTGAGTTAGAGGTCCTCTTTCCTTCTTTCGGCTATGGGTATCCAGTTCTCTCAGCACCATTTGTGGAATGGACTGCTCTGCCTGAGCTGAGTGGGTTTGACAGGCTAGTCAAAAATCACTTGACCATACATGTGAGGGTCTGTTTCTGAACCATCAGTTTGGTGCCATTGGTCTACGTGTCTGTCTTTATGCCACTACCATGCTGTTTTTACCACTGTAGCTAGATAATATGATTTAAAGTCTAGAGATGAGAGTTTGCTTTTCCTTTTTAAGATGTTTCTGGCTATTCAGGACCCCTTACTCTTCCAAATAAATTTAATAATTGTGTTTTTAATAAAAAAATAGTAGTGGACTTTTATCAAGATTGCATTGAATCTGTATATCTATTTGAGCAGAACTGACGTCTTAATGATGTTTAGTTTTCTAATCCAGGAGCATGGAATATTCTTCCCATTATTTAGGTCTTTTTAAATTTCTTTTAACATTGAGTTGCAGTTTTCTGAATACAAGTGCTTTACATCATTGGTTAAGTTTATTCCTGACTATTCAAATTTTTGTGTGTGTATTAGTCAGCCAAAAGGGTGCTGATGCAAAATACCAGAAATTACTTGGTTTTTATAAAGGGTATTTATGTGGAGTAGGAGCGTACAGAGACCAGGCCATCAACCATAAGTTACTTCCCTCACTAAAGTCTATTTTCATGTGTTGGAGAAAAATGATTGCTGACGTCTGTGAAGGTTCAGGCTTCCTAGGTTCCTCTCTTCCAGGGTCTTGCTTCTCTCTGGGTTCAGGGCTTCTCCCTTCCCAGGGCTTGCTTCTTTCTGGGCTCAGGGTTCCTCTCTTCCTGGGCTCATTTCTCTTTCCTCTGTGTGCTTGCATCCCAGGGCTACAGCTTAAGGCTTCAGCATCAAACTCCAACATAAAAAACCCTCAACTCTGTCCTTTGTCATGCCTTTTATCTGGGACTAGGGATAGGGATTCAATGCCCTAATGACATAGCCCAATCAAAGTCCTAATCATTAACTTACTTGTGCCCAGGTACAGACCAGATTACAAATATAATCCAATATCTATTTTTGGAATTCATAAACATATCAAACTGCTACACTGTGTCATATTTTATTTTCACCACTCTTTTGACAATTCTAGTTACTTTTATTGATATATTGTTCATTTTTAGACTCTCTCCTGTCTTTTCTTTACGGCTCTAGCACACCCTTTAGTATTTCCTGAAAATCTGGTCTCTTGGTTAGAAATTCTCTCAGTGTCTGTTTATCTGTGATATTTTAAATTTGCCCTTATTTTTGAAAGACAGTCTTGCTGGGTATAAGATTCTTGGCTGGAAGTTTTTCTCTTATATTATCTTAAATATATCAGACTACTGTTTTCTTGCCTCCATGGTTTCTGGTGAGAAATCAGCACTCAGTCTTTTTTTTTTTTAATTATTTATTTATTTTTAAAAATTACATTAAAAAGAAATGAGGTCCCATTTAACCCCACCGCCCCCACCCCCCACTCCCCCCACAGCAACACTTGCTCCCATCATCGTGACACATCCATTGCACCTGGTAGGAACATCTCTGAGCATTACTGTACCCCATAGTCAATGATCCACATCATAGCCCACAGTCTCCCACGTTCCATCCAGTGGGCCCTGGGGGGATCTACAATGTCCCGTAGTTGTCCGTGAAACACCACCCAGGACAACTCGACGTCCCGTAACCGGCTCCACCTCTCATCTCTTCCTCCCATTCCCCAAACCCAGCAGCCACCATGGCTACCCTTCCCACACCCATTCCACATTTTCTCTGTGGACATTGGATTGGTTGTGTCCATTGCACATCTATGTCAAGTGGGGGCTTAGATTCCACATGGATACTGGATGCACTCCTCCTGCAACTGAGCACTCAGTCTTATTGAGTATCCCTTATATGTTATGCATTGTTTTTCTCTTGCTGTTTTCAGGATTCTCTCTGTGTCTTTGGCATTTGACATTCTGATGAGTAAATGTCTCGGAGTTGGTCTATTCAGATTTTTTCAAATGGGAGTACGTTGTGCTTCTTGGACTTGGATATTTATGTCCTTCAATAGGGTTGGGAAGTTTTCTACCATTATTTATTCAAATATTCCTTCTGCCTCCTTTTCCTTCTCTTCTTCTGGGACACCCATGACATGTATGTTTGCATGTCTTTTGCTGTCATTTAGTTCACTGAGACCTTGTTCAATTTTTTCCCATTCTTTTCCTCATCTGTTCTTTTGTATGTTCACTTTCAGAGGCCATTTCTTTAAGCTCACCAATTCTTTCTTCTGCCTCCTCATGTATGCTATTATATGATTCCAATGTTTTTAAAAAAATTCATTTATTGCACCTTTCATTTCCATAAGATCTGCTATTTTTCTATGTATGCTTTCAAATTCTTCTTTGTGCTCATCCCAGGTCTTTTTAATATCCTTAATCTCTTTAGCCATCTCATTGAATTTATTAAGGAGATTTGTTTCAACATCTATGGTTAATTGTCTCAACTCCTTTATGTCATCTGGAGGCTTATCTTGTTCTTTAACTGGGCCATATCTTTCTGTTTCTTGGTGTGGATCATAATTTTTTGTTGGTGTCTTGGCATATGACTTCTAGAATATTTATTCTGGGTGCTGTTTTTCTCTTTAGTTTAGGGTTTCCTGTCATTTCTCCCTTGCTGGTTGTGCAGTAGGAGCCAAGGATGTAGTTGGTGCTATAAGCTGTGGAGACTCATGCTGCCCTCATTGCCCCAGGGACTGATGAAGCTTCTGCCAACTTTCTCCTTTGCCAGGGGTAGGGACAGAGTCACAGCTGTGTGGGATAATCCATGATGTGCAGGTCTAGACTCTAGTTGTCCAGAGAGACTGATGAAGCTTCACTCCCCTTTCTCCCCTGCCTGGGGTGGGGATGGAGCTGCAGGTGTGGGCAGCAATCTATACAGTGTGGACCCAAGATGGCTACAGTTGCCCCAATAGACTTCTGATTATTGAGTCTGTGCCAGCCAAAGGTATCTGCAGTTGCCTGGATAGGCTGGTGCAGAGCCCACCAGCCTTCTCCCTGCCAGAGGTGGGGCTGAAGCCTAGGCTAGGACACAGGCTGCTCTGGGTGAAAGAAACCAGTTCTTACCTTCACTATGATTTTTGGTCAGTCCAGCTTCCCCTCATGCTGGGGGTGGAGTCAAATTGGTGGCAACCAGCCTTGCTCTGACCTGGACAGGTTCGTACTCTAGCTGTTCCTAGGGCTACACTCCAGCCAGCCAAATTCACCAATCAGTAGCTGAAATAGGTGGCCAAACATCTCTTCCTCCCCCATTTTTGGGAAATGGAGCTTCCAATTCCAGCCTCAGAATAGCTCCTGGGGCACCTGTGCTGCCAAAGTAGGATAGTCACCAGCCTCCTGGCTTGGCTGATAATTTCCTGAAGAGGCTGGCGCATGTCCCCTCAGTTTCCTCCCTGGCAGAGGTGGGGCAGGGGCCTAGGCTAAAGCTGCAATTTGATTTAGATAGGAAGAAGCTGGCCTCCTCCAGCACCATGATTTTCATTCCACTCCCTTCCCCTCATGCCAGGTGTGAAGTTAAGATGGAGGCTACTGGCCTCTTTCTGACTTGGACAGGCTCAAACTTTAGCTGTTCTCAGCCTGCTGAATTTACTGATAAGTAGCTGAAGTTGGTGCCCAACCGTCTCTTTCTTTCTCATTTTTGGGTAGTGGAGCTTTCTGTTCCAGCTGTGAAACAGCTCCCAAGGCAGCTTGTGCCTCCAGTGGAGGATGGGCACCAGTCTCTAGGGTGTAGAGCATTCTACTTATGAATCTCCTCTGCAGATGGCAGTCTCCTCCTTCTGTTCCTTCAAGGATGTTGCAGAATGGTCTCCTGGAGCCCCCAAATAGGTGCTTCAGTTAGCTCCAGATAGGTCTGGGTGTTTATTAAATACCCTGTAGGAGGAGCTTACTCTAGGAGCTCCTTACTCTGCTGCTATCTTGCTGGTTGTCTCTACTCAACATTATTTTCCAAAAAACTCCTGTCTTATCACAAAACATGGTGGGCAATAAAACTCTTAACCTCTCAACAAAAAAGACAAAAAGAGAAGGGGGAAAAAAAAAGCAAACAAAATATGACAAACACAAGTCCAATCAAAATATGGCTAACACAAATAATTCCTTGAAAGTAATAACACTGAATGTCAACGGATTAAACTCACCTATCAAAAGATTCAGACTGGGACATTGGATAAGGAAATATGACCCATCTATATGCTGTCTACAAGAGACACATCTTAGACCCAGAGACGCACGAAGGTTGAAAGTGAATGGTTGGAAAACAATCATACAAGCAAACAATAACCAAAAAAAGGCAGGAGTAGCTATATTAATATCAGACAAAATAGACTTTAAATGCAAAACAATTGTGAGAGACAAAGAAGGATACTACATTTTAGTGAAAGGGACAATCTGTCAAGAAGATCGAACAATCATAAATATTTATGCTCCTAACAAGGGCGCCTCTAAATACGTGAGGCAAATGCTGGAAAAACTAAGTGAAAGAATAGATGCATCTACAATAAGAGTGGGGGATTTTAATACACCACTATCAACTCTGGACAGAACATCTCAAAAGAGAATCACTAAAGAAACAAAACATTTGAACAGTATATTAGAGGAGCTGGATCTAATAGACATATATAGATCATTACACCCAAACACAGCAGGATATACATTTGTCTCAAGCACACATGGATCATTCCCCAAGATAGACCATATGCTAGGTCACAAAGAAAGGCTTAATGAATTCAGAAAGATCAAAATCATACAAAATAATATCTCTGACCACAGTGGAGTGAAGCTGGAAATTTGCAAGGGTCAGAGGCCCAGATTCCACACCATGATTTGGAAATTAAACAGCACACTCTTAGAAAAACAGTGGGTCAAAGAGGAAATCTCAAAAGAAATCAATGTCTACCTATAAACAAATGATAATGATAACACAACATACCAAAATTTATGGGATGCAGCAAAAGCAGTACTGAGAGGGAAATTTATAGCCATAAATTCATATATCAAAAAAGAAGAAAGAGCAAGAATTGAAGAACTAACTGCACATTTGGAGGAATTAGAAAAAAACAACAAAGTAATCCAACAGGAAGAAGAAGGAAGGAAATAACAAAGATAAGAGCAGAACTAAATGAAATAGAAAATAAGAAAGCACTTGAAAAGATAAACAAGACAAAGAGCTGGTTTTTTGAGATCAACAAAATTGACAAACCTTTAGCGAGACTAACAAAGAAAAAAGAGAGAAGATGCAAAATACACAAAATAAGAAATGAGAAAGGCGATATCACCACTGACCCCACAGAAATAAAGACTATCATAAGAGGATACTTTGAAAAACTATATTCCAACAAAAATGACAATTCAGAGTAAATGGACAAATTCCTAGAAACACATAAGCAGCCTATACTGACGAAAGAAGAAATTGATGATCTCAACAAACCAATCACAAGTAAAGAGATAGAATCAGTCATTAAAAACCTCCCAACTAAGAAGAGCCCAGGGCCAGACGGCTTCACAGGTGAATTCTACAAAACATTCTGGAAAGAACTAACACCAATCTTGCTGAAACTCTTCCAAAAAATTGAAACGGAAGGAACATTGCCTAACTCCTTCTATGATGCCAACATTACCCTAGTACCAAAGCCAAACAAAGACACCACAAGAAAGGAAAATTACAGACCAATTTCTCTAATGAGCCTAGACACAAAAATACTTAACAAAATACTTGCTAATTGTATTCAACAACACATTAAATGAATTATACACCACGACAAGCCCACTTTCAGGTATGCAAGGATGGTTCAACATAAGAAAATCAATCAATGTAATACACCATATAAACAGATTGAAGGAAAAAAATCACATGATTATATCTATAGATGCAGAAAAAGCATTTGACAAAATACAGCACCCTTTCTTGATAAAAACACTACAAAAGATCGGAATACAAGGAAATTTTTTGAACATGATAAAGAATATATATGAAAAACCTACAGCCAACATTGTTTACAATGGAGAAATCCTAAAATCCTTCCCTCTAAAGTCAGGAACAAGACAAGGATGCCCATTGTCTCCCCTTCTATTTAACATTGTCTTAGAAGTACTTGCTTGAGCACTGAGGCAAGAACCAGACATAAAAGGCATTCAAATTGGAAAGGAAGAAGTCAGAATTTCATTATTTGCAGATGACATGATCCTATACATAGAAAACCCTGAGAGATCTACAACAAAGCTTCTAGAACTCATAAATGAGTTTAGTAAAATTGCAGGTTATAAGATCAATGTGCAAAAATCAGTAGCATTTCTGTACACCAATAATGAGCAAGATCAGGAGGAAATCAAGAAACAAATACCATTCACAATAGTAAATAAAAAATCAAATATTTAGGAATAAATTTAACTAAAGATGTAAAAAACTTATACACTGAGAACTATACAAGACTGTTCAAGGAAATCAAAGAAGACCTAAATAAATGGAAGAATATTCCTTGTTCATGGATAGGAAGACTAAATATTATTAAGATGTCTATCCTACCAAAACTGATCCACACATTCAATGCAATCCCAATAAAAATCAACACAGCCTTCTTTAAGGAACTAGAAAAACTAACTATGAAATTTATTTGGAAAGGAAAGAGGCCCCGAATAGCCAAAGACATATTGAAAAAGAAAAACGAAATTGGAGGAATCACACTACCTGACTTCAAAACATACTACAAAGCTACAGTAGTGAAAACAGCATGGTATTGGCATAAGGAGAGACACACAGATCAATGGAATCGAATTGAAAGTTCTGATATAGAACCTCATATATATAGCCATATAATATTTGATAAAGCCACCAAACCCTCTCAACTGGGAGAGAATGGCCTATTCAACAAATGGTGCCTGGAGAAGTGCATATCCATATGTAGAAGAATGAAAGAGGATTACCATCTCACACCTTATACAAAGATCAACTCAAGATGGACCAAAGACCTAAATATAAGAGCCAAGACCATAAAGACCTTGGAAAGCAGTTTAGGGAAACATCTACAGGACCTTGTAATAGGAAATGGCTTAATGAACTTCACACCAAAAGCACGAGCAGCAAAAGAACAAATAGATAAATAGGACTTCCTCAAAATTAAAGCCTTCCACACCTCAAAGGAGTTTGTCAAGAAAGTAAAAAGGGAACCCACATAATGGGAGAAAATATTTGGCAACCATATATCTCATAAGAGACTTATAACTTGCATATATAAAGAACTCCTATATCTTGAAAATAAAAAGATAAACAACCCATTTAAAAAATGGGAAAAAGATTTAAATGAACACTTCTCCAAAGAAGAGATACAAATGGCTAAAAAGCACATGAAAAAATGCTCCAAATCTCTAGCTATCAGGGAAATGTAAATCAAAACTACAATGAGATACCATCTTACTCCCATAAGATTGGCAGCTATGAAAGAAACAGAAGAATACAAATGCTGGAGAGGATGTGAAGAAATGGGAACACTCATCCACTGCTGGTGAGAATGCAGAAGGATCCAACCATTCTGGAGGACAGAGTGGCGGTTTCTCAAAAAACTAACCATAGATTTGCCATATGACCCAGCAATACCACTGCTGGGTATATACCTGAAAACAAGGACACAAACCGATATATATATATACCAATGTTCATAGCAGCATTGTTCACTATCGCCAAAAGTTGGAATCAACCCAAATGCCCATCAACAGATGAGTGGATCAATAAAATGTGGTATATACATACAGTGGAATACTACTCGGCTGTAAGAACAAATACACTACAAACACACGTGATAACATGGATGAATCTTGAGAACCTTATGTTGAGTGAAGCAACCCAGGCACTGAAGGACAAATACTACATGACCTCAATGATATGAAATAAGCAAGCTGCCTCAGAGAGCTAGAGACTGCAAAATAGGCTTACAGGAAATCGGGGGGTGCGTCGAGGAAGGATGTGAGTCGATGTCTGCAGGGGTGGAATCTATGATGAGCTGGCGGTAAGTATGAGCACAAAGAAGAGATAAAACGGGGGCAAGGGGTTGTCTTTGGGTGGGGCTTTGTGGGTTTGAGGGGGACTCGGGATGGGCGGATGGGTAATATTGCCCAAAAAATTGGGGGGAGGGAGGGGCAACATAATAACATAGGAGAGTGTCAGGTGTTGGTTGAGAGTAAAATGCTGAGAAAACCGTATCAAAATATAATTAGGAGGGTTACATGTTTAGGATGCTCAGAGGGGATGGTCTGACATGGGACGGACTCCTGGGGAATGTATGAATGCTCATTTTGCCAGAGTGGGTTGTACCATTGGGTAGAGAGCCAAGTATTGAGAGTGGGGGTGGACCCACATCCTGGGGAGGACTAATGCCATCAAAAAAGAGGGAACTGTATCTCTCGAGAGAAAGGGTGACTCCCAGGGCATTAGGGCAGTTGAGCAAGTCAGGCCCTGAACACTGTTGCAAGTATCTCTGGACGTGGCTCCTTGGGAAATGGAGATTGGCTGTTGGTGAGGGCCCCAAGGGGAGGGGAAAATGGATGTTGAATGGATGGAACCAAGGTAAATGTGGGGGTAAGAGAGGAGTTTTGCGAGAGTACACAAGGATGGATATAAAACATGTCATATTACACCAAAAACATATAGGGGACAACAGACTAATAATGTAAACCATAATGTAAAACATAGGATAACTAAAAATTTAGAAAACTGTATATCCTAAAGTATGGACCACAATGTAAGCACAGATGTCACCTTGTTTGAAAGCTATTGTCTCAGAGTCTGTACATCAGTTTAAGTAAATATGATATGAATTAGTTATAAGATTATCGCTGTGGAAGGGAAAAGGTTTTATGGTGGATGTGTGGGAGTACTGTATATTGTATATATGAATTACTGTGATCTAAGGCTCTTGTGAGGAGAAGCTCAATAATTAGGAAAAAAGAAAAGAAAAAGGTAGGTAGAATTTTTCCAAATCAATACATATTCTAGAGCTAACCTTTAAACTCATCGCTATATTCCATTTTACTAGTAAGGGATCCTGACATTATATTTGGCTTCACTTTTCAGGAAGTTTTTGGATCACAGAGTGGTTCAACAATGGCAGCGGAGGAATACTGGTATGGGATGTTATTGACAGGCGATATATGGTTGACAGGGAGTTATACAGGGCATATGTCCAGGGTGCATGGTAATGTTTGGATATACTCATAGTAGAAACAATTAAAAACAACAGCTTGGGGGTACTGGGTTACTGGCTGAGGGGGGGGGGCTCTGTTGTGGTCCCTAGGGGAGCAGCGGCAGTCCCCCAGGTGCAACGGTAAGGACCAGGAAGGAATGAGGGTCCAACAGTGAGCCCCTGATACTAATGACTATGCTTGTGAGCCTATACGCCTGAAATAAGAACAAGGCCTAGAGCAGCACTGTGCCTAGGAGTTTCCTCCTGACAGCCTTCATGTTACTCAAATGTGGCCAGTCTTGGAGCCGAACTCAGCATGTAAATGCAGTGCACTCCCCCCAGCGTGGGATATGGGACATGACACCCCTGGATGAGCCTCTCTGGCACTGAGGGATCACTACCAAGTACCAGCTGATGACACAACTAGAAAATGACCTTGAATTAAAGGTTCAACGCGGACCAGCAGAATATCCCTGTCTACATATAACAGGAGTTAAAAATGCTGTTTGACCTAAAGTAAGGGGGAAATGGAAAGGACAAATGAGTTTATACGGCTATGAGTCTCTAAAAAAGAGTCTGGAGGTTGTCAGAAGGATTGCCCTTATGCACACCTGAGCAGAGTCTCAGAGACAGATAAAGTAGATACAACTCCAGGTATTGGTCCTTTTGAGGGCTAAAGAGACCCACAGGTTCTATGGTAATGGCAGATGGGGTTCACTGCCATGCCAGTTGACCCTTCTTTGGAGCTGGTGTTTCTGCGTGATGGAGCTGGACACAGATGGGATCTCTTTTCACAAGACTTTCATGCTACTTTACTGGAATTGTAGTTGGTGCTGGGGTTTAAGATATATATATATCTAGGGGATTTGAATCTTTGGACTGACAACGTGATAGCCAGGCCCTGACCTCAATAGACTTCAGCTCCTACACTCTGATTTATTGGACTTACTCCACTCAGCTAACATGGGGTTGAAGAATGTCAACCACCACACCATGGAGCCTAGAGTGCCTACAACTGAAAGCAGGAGGATTGCATCCAATATCCATGTGGAATCTAAACCCCCTCTTGACATAGATGTGGAATGGACACAGCCAAGCCAAGGTCCACAGGAAGGAGGAATACAGTAAGGATCAGAGTGGCCTTAATGGTATTCTATTCATGAACTATTGTGGTTAATAATCGAGAAAATGTGGCATTGATGTGGAAAAAGTGGTCATGGTGGCTGCTGGGTGTGGGGAAGGGGAGGAAGAGAAGAGAAGTGGAGTCATTCTCGGGACTTGGAGTTGTCCTGGGTGGTGCCCCAGGGACAATTGCCGGATATTGTATGTCCTCCCATGGCCCACTGGATGGAAGGAGGGAAAGTGTGGGCTATGGTGTGGAACACGGGACATGAGGTGCAGCGATGCCCGGAGATGTACTCACCAGATGCAATGGATGTGACATGATGATGGGGGAGAGTGTTATTGGGGGTGGAGTGGTGGGGTGGGGGCGGTGGGGGCAAATGGGGACCTCATATTTTTTAATGTAATATCTTTAAAAAAAATGAATAAACTGAGTAGAATTTGGGAAAAAAAACAACTCTTAACCTCTATGTAGTCTTGAAATTCACTGACGAATTCATCAGCAGCCTTTTTTATTAACACTCACTGCCTTGCTATGCCTCATGATGCTATGGATGCTGTTCCTCTTTTTTAAATTCTCAAACCGTCCATGGCTGGCCTTAAAAACTTCAACACTCTCATCACTTGGTTCTAGTTTGTTTTTCAAAAGCCTGGCGTGCTCTCTGCTCATCTTGCTGTGCCAGCTCTCTGCACAAGAGACACAGAGGAGAGAAAATAAGAAGACATAGCAAAACAGGGAGTTGAAGTGGCACAAGAGAGTAATCACCTTTCTCCCATTCCAGAAGACCCTGGGATTGGTTCCCAGAGCCGCTTAATGAAAATACAAGTGGACACAGAAGAACGCACAGTGGGTGGATGCAGAGGGCAGTCAACGGGGGTAATGGGGTGGGGAGAAATAAATAAAAATAAATCTTTTAAAAATGTACAAAATAAAGTTAAAAAAAAAGAAAAGAAAAAAAAAAGACTGGCTTGCAACACTTTCTCTTTTTTTTAACATATCATGGCTTCCTGATATACTGTCATCAGCTAACTGCTTCTCATTTACCCAAATTGATAACAGTTTTTTGACTTCCTCCAGTGTTTGGGAATGCTTCTTTGTTACTGCTTTAACTCTTTTTGCAACATCAGCCTTTTTTTTATTGCTTCTTTAATCTTAATGATGATGGAGACCGTTGTTCTAGGCATACTGTATTCTCTAGCACAATCAGTAATGCAAATACTGTTCTCATATTTACCTATTATTTCTTTCTTTTTTTTTTTCCTCAGTGGTGGTGCATACTAATTTTCTTTTCTGCTCAGCACTGACCCATGGTGAGAAAAAAAATGTACAAAATGACCACAGAAGCTAAGACCACAATGAGATGTGCATGGGGCAAGAGCTAACACGTGACTGATGTGTGGCCCTTCGTTTCTGCTGGAAAGGATAGAAAATCATGAGGCAACCAACACTGACAAATTTTAGCTTGTGCATCAAGTACCAAATGAATGACAAACACTGGGACAAAATTTTCATGTCAAAATGCATCAAGTACCAAGGTATGACTATATTTGTTTTTTATTATTTTAATTTTTGTTATTTTTTCCCCTGGCTTTTAAATGGCATGACAAGGTCCCATTCATTCTTGCCCCAGGAATGACCTGCAAATAACCATTTTTCCATGGAGTCCTGCTTCGTTTTAGTGAAAAAGGATATCAGGGCAGCACAATCTCAATGCATTTTCAGTGGGAAGTGGTAGGAAAATTCATTTTTAAAAAAGATTTATTTATTTATTTATTTATTTATTTATTTATTTATTTATTTATTTATTTATTTATCTATCTATCTATCTATCTATCTATCTATCTATCTCCCCTTCCCCAACTCCCCACCCTGGTTGTCTGTTCTCTGTGTCTATTTGCTGCGTCTTCTTTGTCCGCTTCTTCTGTTGTTGTCAGCGGCACATGAATCTGTGTTTCTTTTGGTTGCGTCAACTTGTTGTGCCAGCTCTCTGTGTATGCGGCACCATTCCTGGGCGGGCTGCACTTTCTTTCGCGCTGGGCGGCTCTCCTTACGGGGCGCACTCCTTGCGCTTGGGGCTCCCCTATGCGGGGGACACCCCTGCATGGCATGGCACGCCTTGTGCGCATCAGCACTGTGCATGGGCCAGCTCCATATGGGTCAAGGAGGCTTGGGGTTTGAACCGCGGACCTCCCATGTGGTAGACGAACGCCCTCATCACTGGGCCAAGTCCGCCGCCAAAAATTCATTTTTAAAAACAACTCTCTTGAGGCCTAATTTACATACACTGCAGCAGCTCTTTTATAGGTATTACACTCTTCAAAACTCATCCAATAAATAATATGAGTGTATTTTATTGCAGGCAAGTTTTACTAACATGACCCAAACAACTCAATAATCCTACTCTTTTTTTTCTTTTTTTTTCTTTCTTTCTTTAATATTACATTAAAAAAATATGAGGTCCCCATATACCCCCACCCCACTCACCCCACTCCTCTCCCCATAGCAATCTCTTTCATCATCATGAGACATTCATTGCATTTCGTGAATACATCTCTGAGCACCACTGCACCTCATGGTCAATAGCCCACATCATAGCACTCACTCTCCCACAGTCCACCCAGTGGGCCATGGGAAGACATACAAAGTCCGGTAACTGTCCCTACAGCACCACCCAGGACAACTCCAAGTCCTGAAAATGCCCCCGCATCTCATCTCTTCCTCTCATTCCCTACCCCCATCATCCACCATGGCCATGTTCTCCACACCAATGCCACCTTTTCTTCGATTACTAATCACAATAGTTCAGGAATAGAATATCAGTAAGTCCACTCTAATCCATACTTGATTCCTCCATCCTGTGGACCTTGGAATGGTTGTGTCCACTCCACATCTATATCAAGAGGGGGCTGGCTTAGATTCCACATGGATGCTGGATGCAATCCTCCTGCACTCTTGGCTCCCTGGTTATGTTATTATCCAAGTGAAATGAAAACATATGTTCACATAAAATCACATGTTATTATCCAAGTGAAATGAAAACATATGTTCACATAAAATCACATAAAATCACATAAAATCCAGCACATTAGTATTTATAGGAGTTTTATTTGTAATTGCCCAAAACTGGAAGCAACTCCATGGTCCCACAGGACAGTGATTAACCCTGGGGGACGGAAGCAGTGTGATGGGGTCAGAGAGGGGCAAAAAGGCCTTGAAATAACAGCCAGGGCCTATTCCTTAGTCTGAGGACACACATATTTCCAAAAAGGGGTAGTACAAAGGAATTTTTCCAGGAGGTATGATAGAAATGATGTAGCTTGCTTGTGATGATGGTTATGGGTCCCTATACATTTTCTAAAGTGAACAGAATTGCAAATAAAAATGGATGAATTTTACTGTTATGTAAATCTAAAAATGTATTATAAAAGGGGAAAAATTTTTATATACTCACACAACCACCATCAAAATCAAGATAGAAAACATGTCCATACTCCTTTAATCTCTCCTCATCTTTGGCCCAAGTAATCCTATCTGCTTTCTTTTCTAGATCAGAAATCTAGGTAAGAGTCATCTTTTCTAGAGTTTCATCTAAATGGAGACATGGGGAAGCGGACTTGGCCCAGTGGTTAGGGCATCCGCCTACCACATGGGAGGTCCACGGTTCAAACCCTGGGCCTCCTTGACCCGTGTGGAGCTGGCCCATGCGCAGTACTGATGTGCGCAAGGAGTGCCGTGCCACATAGCGGTGTCCCCCATGTAGGGAAGCCCCATGTGCAAGGAGTGCGCCCCGTAAGGAGAGCTGCCCAGCATGAAAGAAAGTGCAGCTTGCCCAGGAATGGCGCCACACACATGGAGAGCTGACACAAGATGATGCAATAAAAAGAAACAGATTCCTGTGCTGCTGACAACAACAGAAGCGGACAAAGAAGATGCAGCAAATAGACACAGAGAACAGACAACTGGGGTGGGGGGAAGGGGAAATAAATAAATAAATAAATCTTTAAAAAAAATGGAGTCATATACTCTTTTGAGTCTGTCTTCTTTAGTATGAGAATTCTGAGATCCTTCTGTTTTGTTGCATGTCCAATGACTCTACTGCTCCTTGTCCTTATTCATACAGCATTACACCAAGAACGCAGGCCGTACAGCCCTTGGTTGTGAGTGTGTCTCCCTAGGAAGTGATCTGCCCAGTAAAAAAAACAGCCAAGACTTGCCAACACATGAGTACAAAGACATTGGAAGGACCCTAGAATACATTTCAGAAACCTTATAAGAGAAACTCAAATACAGACAACATGAAAAAAAAAATTAAAAAGTTAAGTTACAACTAGAATTTGGAAAAGATATTTTGGAATATTTAAACTAAACAGGGAGAAAATGCTGGCTTCTCATTTAGTTGTACATAAAATAACAATTCTTTCCAGGCCACCTTACATTTTTGTTGTTGTTAAAATAGGGAAGGAAAATTTAATTATTTAAAGGAATATGAAAAAAATGTGATAAAATATAGATTACTCTGCTATTGAGAAGTAAATGATAACAAAAATATTTTCATATCATATGAAGTCAGAATCCTTTAGAAGTAAAAGATAAAAAACCACGAATACAGAGGCAATAAGAGATGCAGTAGACCAGGTTGCTGATGTGGCACAAGATATTGAGCACCTCTTTACCACTCTGGATGGTCCCAGTTACCAGTGCCACTAAAGAGAAAGACAAGCAGACACAGAAGAATGCACAGCAAATGGACACAGGAAGTAGACAATAGGGGTGGGGAGAAATTAATAAAAAAGCAATGAATACAGTGATAGTTGTATAAAATGGTAAATGTACTAAATGTCACTAATGGTAAATTTCATGTTTTCTGTATTCTTCTGCGTGCACACACACATACAAACAATGGAAAGTTTTCAGGTTGTTTGATAATTCAACTAGTTAACAACATCATTTGAATATAGTTCATATAAGTTTCTTTCTGAGTGATAATGAAATCTGAACACTCAAAGAGAGAACATCTCTTATTCTGCTCTAAATTAGATGTGACATTTGGTGGCCAACTGGTTAATGACTGTTGTCAACTAAAATAGTATAAGATCAGCCACTGCACAGGGAATGCCTTGCATTCAAAGACTAGTATTTGAAAGAAAGTTGATGGAAAAATTCTCTAACTTGAGAATAATCCTGAACATTTACATGACATTATCAATATTGAATTGTGTACTTGGAGCTTTTCTAAATTATGAATCAAACAAAACAAAATTCAATGAACCATACTAGAAGAAGCTGATGTCTAAATATTTTTTTCCAATGATATAATGAGATATAAGAGGTGCTCAGAGAATGTACACCTCATAAGATTTGTCTTATGAGTTTGTCTGCCAGGCAATTAATAAATAAAGATGTTATATGGGTTTCTTTCTGTTTTGCAAAAGCATTGGGATTTATCAATTTTTGGCAATTTGCAATAATTAGTTTTTCCCCAGTCTAAATATCCACTTTCATACTCAAAAGAGCACCTAACAATCAGTTCATATTTTGAGAATTTTGGTAACAAAAATTGGTGTTAAATTTTGCCCAATGACTTAACTTCCACTATAACTTTCTTCCTTACAACTATGTTAACATGATGGATTATTGTCCTGGTTTGAGTCTTTTTGGACCTGTATTAGTCAGTAAAGGGGTGCTGATGCAAAATACCAGAAATTGGTTTGCTTTTATAAAGGGTATTTATTTGGGGTAGGAGCTTACAGATACTGGGCCATAAAGCATAAATTACTTCCCTCACCAAAGTCTATTTCCATGTGTTGGAGCAAGATGGCTGCCAATGCCTGTGAGGTTTCAGGCTTCCTGGGTTCCTCCCCTCCAGGGCCTTGCTTCTCTCTTGGTTCAGTATTCCTCTCTTCCTGGGGCTTGCTTCTTTTTCCTCTATGAGCTTACTTCCTGGGGCTCCAACTTAAGGCTTCAGCATCAAACTCCAATATCAAAACTCCAACATTAAGAACCCCCAACTCTGTCCTTTGCCATGCTTTTTATCTTTGAGTCCCCACCCTTTGGTGGGGACACCTTACTGACACAAGAGGTTTACGTGATTAATCAAGTAAACCTATGAATCCGATATAATCTAATATGCCCAGAGGAAAAGATCAGTTTACAAACATAATCCAATATTTCTTTTTGGAATTCATCAATAATATCAAACTGCTGCAGGACCCCAGAAAATTATGTTCTTAAGCAAATCCATTCTTGTTCATGTAAATGTTAGAGAAAAATGGTGCTCACTGGTACATGGAGAATGACGCAACTGCAGGCAGGAAGTTCACTGGGAAGCTCTCCCAATGGAGGGGATCTGAAGAATAGACTTCAGCCCCCACAGGCATGGTACATCAATAGATGGGGAAACTAAGTACAGCTTTAGGCCAAATGACCAAGGGGAAGTGGGCTAGGAGGTCTTGGAATGCAGGAAGGGTTGGTGGTACCTGGCCCTGGAGGGGATAAAAGTCCTTTTATGCTCGACTTTTTTTATTCTTGGGAGGGGATGGGCTGCCTTAGCCCACAGTCAGCTTGCTCAATGGATCTGAATGGAGTCACAGAATGGAGTCTCAGTTAAATATTGTGACCTGTTAAATATTGTGAACCTTATAAGGGGGAAACGCTAACATTCCTCTTTGATTTTATATATATACAAATGATTATATATATATATATATATGATGAAGGACCTGAGTAATGGGAGTACTGGACAGAATGGGAGGGTGAGGGGATTTGGAATGTCAACTCAATTTGGCTATTTCCTGCTGTCAGGGGGTGGAGAAGGGTTCCCTTCCATCCTGCTCAGTGGGTTTTGCCTTCTGGTCCCACAGAGTTTGGTATTGTTCTTGCAGCAAAAAAATGACATTCACATATTCCTGAGTTGTTGATGATATCATTTGGCATATGAATCAGACTTGAAGCTGTAAGAGACAAGGACCCAAAAGGAGAAGCAGCAGTACTATCAGTGATGTTGTTATAATTGGTAAAAGGATTGACTTTAGGGGCGAGGAGAAGAAAGAGATGAGGATAGTGTCTGTAAGGGGATGATAAGGGTTTTTTTGAGGTTAGTACAAAGAGGAGTAGAAGGGTAAAATATAGGATGTCCATTGTAGAGAGACTTTAGTCAGTAAAGGAAAGGAAGAGGGTGGCAAAGGAGAAGAGGATTCTCCTTTGAGAATCTTCTTGTAGCCACAAGGAGAGAAAAATCATCTTGTAACTACAGGTCCTGAGTGACGTTAAGGTATTGCATGAGCAAAAGGTGCAAGGGACAGCAAAGTCAGCTAAGTGTGAGGATAGAATACTACAAAAAGTATTGGCTCTCAATAGTACCATATGTGTTGATGCTGCCAGGCTTAGGAGTACTTTGTAGACAAGGCATGGAAGGAAAGGATAAAGAATTAAGAGGAAATTGAAGTGTTTAAAGGGGTGGTACCCCCTGTGTTTGGTGTGTTGTCACTTCTGTCCTTTGTGAGTCTCAATCGTAGGTCCCCCAGAGGTTCACAGGTATAGTTATCTTGAGCCTCGGGGTCTCATAGTTTGCTGTCTGAAGAAGGTGGTGGAATCAGCTTCAATCTGGATGAATAGCCAGCGAAGGGGCAGAAGGTTCCAGTGCAGGAAGAGTAGAGTCAGTTAGTTGATGCAGGAATGAACGCATTTGTGTTAGGCTGACTATATTGCTTTTGAAATCTAGTGGCTGGGAGAGTATATTGGTTAGAGTAAAAGGCCGTCCATATATGATTTCAAAGGGGCTTAAAACAGGGTCCAGGAGGTGGCCACAAAGGAGATTAGCTTTCGAGACTCGAACCTGAGGGCAGCAGCAAAGAGGCAAGCTTTAGCCTGATTTCATTTAAATTTGGCGTCCTCTTTTCTATTGTTAAAGACCTTGAATGCTACTTTAATCAGATATTCTGAGGGGTTTGAGGGACATCCTCTAACTCTTGTAATTTCTTTCTAATGTCTGGATAAGACTGCCGTGATAAACTGTGTATGTAGGTACAATTGACCAGAGTTTGACTCAGGATCTAAATTGGTTGTATTCAAGGAGAGACTCAGTTAATCTATTCATGAAAGCAGCTGAGTTTTTATCAGGTTTCCATGCAGTTTTTAGAATTTTATCATAGTTAACTGCTTTGAGGGTGGGCAGTCAGAATTTTTGTTACCAGTTCAGGACAGATGGTTGGGCTATGCACACAGCCTTTGGGAAATACACCTTTGGTTTTTTCACATGAAGGTGAATGCAGGCTGGCTTGATTTGCCTAAAGAGATACTAGAGAGAAGCGGATTTGTCTCAACTGATAGAGCATCTGCCTACCACATGGGAGGTCCAGGGTTCAAACCCAGGGCCTCCTGACCCTTGTGGCGAGCTGGCCCATGCACAGTGATATGCAGATTGAGGTGGCTTCTGACAGGTTTTCCTGTTATGAAGTTAATCATCAATTCAGTTTCTGTTTAATAATGACTTCCTATAATTAGTCATTTGAATAGTTCAGTTTAAGCAATGCTTCTACAAACTTCTTATAACTATTCATAACCACTAAGGGTATAGTTAGTTTACTTCAAGACAAATTCCGCCTTCATGGAACACATTCCCTTACTTAATGCTACCATAATACTTTCTACAACTTGCTATATGCGTTCAAGTTTTGTCCTGAATACTTCCATTCTGATTTTATGGAAACCAGCCATCTTATCTTAGGACAAAACAATTTTTTGAACAAACTTGTCAAATTTCAGTCAGCACTACTACACATTTTTACTTCTTTCAATATCCATTTAAGTTTCACATTCTTCATTTCATTCTGTGAAGAAAAATAAACATTCTTTTCAATTTAGGAGAGAAGTATCTTTTATGAAGAGATTTGTACATAATGCAAATTTATCTTATTAGCATTCATATTTATTAATATAAGTGCTTATTTAATTTTTGACCATTTGAATAGAGCTCTTTTAGGAATTTTCATTTATCAATTTAATATTACCATCTGGAGGCATTAAAATATACACTGGCACTGAACAAACAGACAAACACAAAAAGTTATGACACACTGACAGAAACGTAAAGCTCATTAACTTGAACTCATAATTCTTACTCCTTTGGTATGACTATTTTTACTGGCTTTAAGATTTTTTTTTCTGGAATCAGTGTTGTTTGTAATATACAAACTTGTTTTTTGGAAACACTTCAATTAGTAATCAGCCACAGTTAGGAATAGCTGAGCACTATAAATGTAGTTAAGATTTATTTTAGTACTTTAGATAGACAGGTGTTTAACACACATATTTTGGATTATTGCTTTTTTAGGAGTGTACTGAGTAAAGAGGCAAGCAATTGCAGGTTTGTTAAGTTTATTAGGAACAGCTGTGTATTGAAAAAAGGAGCAGGATCGGAGAGGATTAGGATCTGAGACGGTGTTTGATTTGGGAGAGATCAGAGAGGGAGAAGGGGATGTGAACATACATAATGCTTTCTACCTCAGGAACTTCCTGGAGAGGGAGGACAGGAGCTGGGGAAGGAGGCTGGGGAGTGGGGGTTGGGCTCAAGAACGGGAGGTAGGTGGGGAGAAGGGAGCAGGATCAAGGGGAGGTGTGGGGGAATGGGAGGAGGATGGAGTAAGTTTAGGGGGGCATTGATGAGGCATATGGTGGTGGAGGAGGAGTGTGATCAGAGGGATTGGAGTTGGAAAAGGTTTTTTTTCGTGTGCAGAATGTGGGGAGGTAGGGGGGGGCAAACACCGGCCTGGTGCCTGTATGAAGAGGGGAGAAAATTGGGGTGGAAGGAGGTGATGATGAGGAGGGCGAGGAAGGTGAGTCAGAGGATGAGGACAGTAAGGGTGGAGGTGATGTCCGAGGTATATATGGAGGAGGTGCAAGGGAAGCCTGATCAGATGGATCAAAGTTGAGGTTTTCAGGGGGTTTGGGGGGCAGAAGGAGGGAAGAAAAAGTTTTGAGGAGGTTTTTGGTGTAAAGGAAGAAAAGGAGTGATGGAAGGAGGGGTGGATACAAAGATGAAAGAAGTCCTGAACATAAGGAACCTCAGGCCCTTACTGCTGTGCTGGATAAAGTTCTTTAAGTCTCAGAGAACTTGGGAATTGAAAGTGCGTTTTCTGGTTATTGACTTTCACTATTCAATTGGTATTGCAGCCACCCAAAGGTTGAATAGAAAATGAGTTTTTTTTGGGTCTGATGACTCCTTTTGGGTACAGTGTTTTAAAGTTGTGAAGGAGACAACTCAGAGGCATGGTTTTTTTGGGGGCACCGAAATTGAATTTTTCATTTTTGGTGGTGTGGGTGAGACTAAGGATCTCTAGGCCAGGGGAGATTCTGAGTCAGTCTGAATCACCCCAGGAAACAGGAAACCGTGCTTGGAGCCAGATGTCTCCAGAGCCAAGGGGTTTCCTCCTATGAGGACACAGTCCTTCTGCCTGCTGTAGCCCCCAGGGAAAGCAGTGAGGATCACTGACCTAGTGCTTAGGATTTTTGGTGGGTTGTCCTGAACAACAGAGAAAGGAGATAGAGACAGAGAGAGCGAGCGAGAGAGCGAGCGAGAGAGCGAGCGAGCGAGAGAGCGAGCGAAAGAGCGAGCGAGAGCGAGCGAGCAGGGTCCTCCAGTGGAGAAATCCTTAACTCACCCAGTCAAGATTTGATGTCTGGTGTCAGATCCGCATTTAGTAGTGGCAGGGTGGAAACTCCTCACCGATCAATCAGTCTTAATGTGGTCACAGACCTGGGTTTTTGGCACCACATGTAAAATAAAAAACAGCACTCACTGGAACATGGAGACTAACATGATTGCAAACAGATAGTTTATTGGGAAGTTCTTCCACTGGAGGGAGTCCAAAGAGACTTCAGTCCACCCCTGGAGGGTGGTGGGTATGACTTTATACAATACATCAATAGTCAGGGAAACTGAGTACAGCCTGGGGCCAAATAGCCAGGGGGAAGTGGGCTAGGAGGTCTTGGAATGCGGGAGGGGTTGGTGGTGCCTGGCCCCAGAGGTGAAAAGGTCTTTATCTGCTCCACTTTATTTTTGGGAGGGGATGGGCTGCCTTAGCCCACAGGCAGCTTGCCCAATGGATCAGAATGGAGTCACAGACCTATAACCTGTTAATCATTGCAAACCTTGTAAGGGGGAACAGTAAACCTATTAAACATTGGGACCTTTTGTTTAGATTCAGTTAAGGGGCCTTTTGATGAGGTCACTTTTGAGTACATCATTTCCCTTAAGGGCCTTTGATTAGGTTGCAGGACCCAGGTGGCTCCTAATCCTTTAACTGGAGTCTTACCTTTGGTGAGACAGCGTCTCTGATCATGCCTTGATTTGGACATTTTCACAGCCTCAGAACTGTAAGAATTCACCCTAATAAATTCCCATTATAAAAGCCAACCCATCTCTGGAATTTTTGCATTGGCAGCCTTAGGCAATGAAAGCAATTTTATTAATGGATTTCCTTGTATGGAACCTCTTTCCCATTCCATGAATAGACTGCACTTGATCATGAGAAATTATGAACTAATGTGCTGTCAAATTCCATCTAGCAATATGTTTTGTAATATTTTAGCTTTGATACTTAAAAGTTTCTTCCCGCTGGAACTGTTTAATTATCCTAATTAGGATTTAATTATGTTCTTTGAGTATGCTAGAGAAATGAATTTCAAGAGCACGGGTGAGTTAGGCCAGTAATTTATTCAGGTAGGGAGGGAAGAGAAATGGAAGAAAACAACAGAAAAGAACAGAGCAGGGGTCCCAGGTAGTGAGGAAGGGAATGAAAAGGGCTGAAGAAGGCTTATTTACAAGCTACAATTCCCCATTATAGATTATAAGTCCCCAGGGTTACTTGCGTGGCTACATGGCAGAGGAAAGATGGCGACAGCGGCACACAGAGGACAGGACAGTTGCACCAGCAAGAGTAAGGCGAGAGAGCGAGCTCAAGCCTCACGGTTTGCTTTTAAATTGCTAATTATTCCACCCTCTTGCTAATGGAAGGGGAGGGGGCTCCAGCTGTTTGCTGTTTGGGTTGCTTACCCCACCCATCAATTCCTTAGTGAGGACCCAATGACAAAGTTTCTAGAGAACATCCGGGACTTTTCCTTGTTCCCAGGAAGAAGTCTTTGTAGCAGAATACCAGGGGTGGAGTTCTTCCAGCAGCCATCTTGGGGGTTCCAGATGTCCACTTGGACTCTGCCAGGTTCCAGATCTGTCTATTCCCTATCTTACTAGCCTGCTTCAGAACTGTACTCTCACATCATCTTAAACATACCCATTCCATTTCTTTAGAAATATGCAATCATAGTACTTTTATATAAAGAAAATTCAACTATAAAAGGCTGGGTCCCAAGATCCCTTTGCAATCAACACTCTGAATTCACATCACTTGGGGTTTTCACCTTACAAAAACAAATATGAGACTCAAATAATAGATTACAGTTATTTATGCTTAGTGAAACTAGATGTTTTTGCAGCATTCTTTTTAGGAGGATATGGAAACTGTCCTGGGCCATTCATTCATGAGGCAAAGGTGATAGGTAAGGCTCCATCAGCTGTAAGGCACCCCCTCCTCTGCTTTCTTACTCAATGAGAAAACTTCTCTAAACTTGGCTCCAGTATCCAGTAAGAAGAATGGAACCCCCCACCTCACCAGGAGGGTCTAAGGCACAGTGAGTGCAGGGGCTCGGAGAATGGGTGACTAGACACAACATTCCATGTTTATCTTCACCTTGTGTTACTGGATTTTGTCTAGGTTCTTGACTATGCTGCAGAAATGGATTTCAAGAGCAGTTAGGTCAGCAATTTATTCAGGTAGGGAGGGACAAGAGATGGGAGAAAATAACAGATCAGGGGTCCCAGGTAGAGAGAAAGGGGCAGAAAAGTGAAAAAGAGGGCTGATTTATAGACTACAATTCCCAATTATAGGTTATAAATGCCCAAGTTTTACTTGCGTGGCCACATGGCAGAGGAAAAATGGTGAGAGTGTTGTGCAGAGGGCAGGGGCGGGACAGGGGTCCACAGGTGAGAGAGTGCATAAGAGAGGGCTCAGGCCTTGTGCCTGCTTTTTGAACTGTTAATTATCCCACCCCTTTGCTACTGGCAGGGGAGGCGTTCCAGTTGTTTACCGTTTTGATTGATTATCTCTCCCATGAAGCTCCCAAGAGGGCCTAATGACAAAGTCCTTGGGGAATATATGGGGCTTCTCCTGGCTTCTGGAGGAAGTATTTTTCTGAGTGGCAGAATTTTTTGGAGGGTCTTCCAGCAGCCATCTTGGAGTTATTGATGTCCACGTGGACTTCTTGCCAGGTTCTAGATCCATCTATTGATTCCTTATCTTACTAGCTTTCTTCATTTCCCCTCAGAGATTTTACACCTTTATTCTTAAAAGGATGTTGAAGGGAGATGATGATTCTTCTGTAGCTACTTCCTGCTGGTTAGGGGCAATAGGTCCTATCTGACAAGGTGTAAAACTCTCCTGCTATTCTATCTTGGTTGGAAGAAGATGGATTTGGCATTCTGCATGAAGCTGGATGAAGTTCCCATATGGTTAACAAGATATTGATTCTGGAAGAAATAGACTTGATATAGAATGTTGAAAATATATGATCCTAAGAGGATACTGGACCACCAAAGTAAAAAAAAGGCCAGGTGCCTGCAAAGCCTGCATTTTTCCAAAGTTGGAAGGAAACAGTATTCTTCTTTCAGTTATTTTATGCTATTGGTTAACTCTGAGGAGAGATTGCAATAGACATGGGGATTAGGTATATATTGCTAATCCCATTTCCTATGGTAGAAGAGACGAATGAGAAGAGGCATTGCCCTTTTTAGTTAAGCTACAAGAAATGAAAACAGAGAAGATTTTTAAAAGGGGTGTCTGGTTTGCCCTCCCCCTAGCAATAGGCATTTGGGCTAGAGTTAGAGGGAGCAGCTGACTTTGACATAGACACTACTTAGCTTTTTCTCTTGAAGAGATGTTTCAGGTCATCCAATGACTGGCATTCATACTTCCTGCCAGGTGTTTCTGGTGAGTTAGCACTTCCTTTTTCTTTTCTTTTTTTTTAAATTATTTTTTTCTTCTTTATTTTCTTTTAAATATTACATTAAAAAAATAAGAGATCCCCATATACCCCCCACCCCCCTCACCCCACTCCTCCCACATCAACAACCTCTTCCATCATTGTGGCACATTCACTGCAGCTGGTGAATACATTTTGGAGCACTGTTGCACCACATGGACAGTGGTCCACATTGTAGTCTACACTCTTTCCCCAGTCCACCCAGTGGGCCATGGTAGGACACAATGTTCAGCATCTGTCCCTGCAGCTCCACCCAGGACAACTCAAAATCCTGAAAATGCCCCCACATCATATCTCCTACCATCAACAGCTACCGTGGCTACCTTCTTCACATCAGTACTACAATTTCTTCCATTACTAATCACAATAGTTCCCTAGCAGAACACCTGTAAGTCCATGCCAATCCATACTCTATTCCTCCATCCTGTGGACCCTGGGATGGTTATGTCCAGTCCCCTTCTACATCAAGAGGGGGCTTAGATTCCACATGGATGATGGATGCAATTCTCCTGCTTGCAGTTATAGGCATTTTTGGCTCCCTAGTGTGGTGGTTGACCTTCTTCACCTCCCTGTTAGCTGGCCAGGGTAAGACCAATAAACCAGAGGGTAGGAGTTGAAAGTCTGCTGAGGGTCAGGGCCTGGCTGTCACATGGACAGTCCTGAGATTCAGGTCTCCTGAGTATACACACTAACCCCAAAGCCAACAGGTCCAGTAAAAGTGACAGAAGAGGCATGTGTAGAAAGGTCACATCTGAGTCCAACTCCATCACACTCAGGAACACAAACTCCAAGGTAGGGCCACCTGACATGACACTGAACTCCAGAGTTATTTGCCATGACCATAGAACCTGTAGGTCTCTGTATCCCTCAGGAGAACCAGTACCTGGGCTTGTAGCTACTTTGGCTGTCTCTGGGACCCTGCTGAGGCGTGTGTAAGGGCGACCCCTCTGATGACCTCCTGACTCTTTTTTTTTTATGTTTAAAAATTGTTTTGTCTTTATTTTTTTTAATATTACATTAAAAAAATATGAGGTCCCATATACTCCCCACCCCCCTCACCCTACTCCTCCCCCCATAGCAACAATCTCCATCATCATGAGACATTCATTGCATTTGGTGAATACATCTCAGCACTGCTGCACCTCATGGTCAATGGTCCACATCATAGCCCACAGTCTCCCACATTCCACCCAGTGGACCATGGGAGGACATACAATGTCCAGTAACTGTCCCTGCAGCATCACCCAGGACAACTCTAAGTCCCAAAAATGCCTCCACATCTCATCTCTTCCTCCCATTCCCCACCCCCAGCAGCCACCATGGCCACTTTCTCCACACCAATGCCACATTTTCTTTGATTACTAATCACAATAGTTCATGTATAGAATATCAGTAAGTCCACTCTAATCCATACTGTATTCCTCCATCCTGTGGACCTTAGAATGGTTGTGTCCACACCACATCTATATCAAGAGGGGGCTTAGATTCCACATGGATGCTGGATGCAATTCTCCTGCTTTCAGTTGTAGGCACTCTTGGCTCCCTGGTGTGGTGGTTGACCTTCTTCACCTCCTTGTTAGCTGAGTGGGGTAAGGCTGATAAACCAGAGTGTAGGAGTTGCAAGTCTGTTGAGGCTCAGGACCTGGCTATCACATGGTCGGTCCAGAGATTCAGATCCCCTGGGTATATATTAAACCCCAGAACCAACTACAGTTCTGGTAAAAGTAACAGGAAAGACTTGTGGACAAAGATCACATCTGAGTCCAGCTCCATCACACAGAAACAGAAACTCCAAAGTAGGGCCAACTAACATGGCACTGAACTCCATCTGCCATGACCATAGAATCTGTGGGTCTCTGTAGCCCTCAGAAGAACCAATACCCAGGGTTGTATCTACTTTATCTGTCTCTGGGACTCTGTTCAGGTGTGCATAAGGGTAACCCCTCTGATAACCTCCCAGCTCTTTCTGGAGACTCATAGCAAAATAAACTCATTTGTCCTTTCCATTTCCCCCTTTTATTCAGGTCAAAAAGCATTTTTAACTCCTAGTATTATATGTAGACTGAGATATTCTGCTGGTCAGAGTTGACTCTTTTATTCAAGGTCATTTCCTAGTTACATCATCAGCAGGTACTTGTTAGTAATCCCTCGTCACCAGGGAGGCTCATCCCCAGGAGTCATGTCCCATGCTGGGGGGAAGGCAACACATTTACATGCTGAATTTTGCTTCGAGACTGGCCACATTTGAACAGCACGGAGGCTCTCAGGAGGTAACTCTTAGGCACCCTGCAGCTCTAGATCTTGTTCTTATTTCAGGTGCACAGGTTCACAAGCATAGTCATTAGTATCAAGGGCTCATTGTTGGACCTTCCTTCTTTTTTGGTCTTTGGCGTTGCACTAGGGGGATTGTTGCTGTTCCTTTAGGGACTGTGATAGAGCTCCCCTGGCTAGGAACTCAGCACTCCCTCAGTTGTTGTTTTTAATTGTAACCACTATGAAAATATCCAAGCATTTTTATATACCCTGGATATATGCCCTGTAGAAATCCTGACAACAATGTGTCCCCTGTCAATAACATCCCAAACCAGTATTCCTCCCCTGCCATTGTTGAATCCTCTGTGATCCAAAACTTCTTCAAAAATGAAGCCCAATATATTGCCAGGTTCCATGAATAGTAAAATGGAATATAGTGATGAGTTTAAAGGTTAGATATAGAATACATATTAATTTGGAAAAATTATGGTAAAAATAAATTGGGGTATCAAAAAATTAAAAAATGCAAATGCTTTGTTTTTGATATTTTGCCTTCCATCACTGCAATAAGTGTTGCCCTGTATGCAAATTGGTAAGGCAACTACTTCCATCTTTTCCTCAGTGTCTATGTCCTTTTTATTTTCTTTTTTTCTAATTATTAAGCTTATCTTTTTTTTGTTTTTTTTAAATTCATTTTAAAAAAAAATTACATTAAAAAAATATGAAGTCTCATTCAACCCCACTGCCCCCACCCCCACTATCCCCACAGCAACACTCTCTCCCATCATCATGACACATCCATTGCACCTGGTAAGTACCTCTCTGGGCATCGCTGCACCCCATAGTCAATGGTCCACATCATAGCCCACACTCTCCCACCTTCCATCCAGTGGGCCCTGGGGGGATCTACAATGTCTCATAATTGTCTGTGAATATTAAGCTTATCTTGACAAGAGTTTTAGATCACAGTAATTCATATATACAATATACAGTACTCCCACATATCCAACATAAAATTTTTCCCCTTCCACAGCAATAATCTTTTTACATATTCATACTATATTTACTGAAACTGATGTACAGATATTGAGACAATAGCTTTCAAACAAGGTAAAATTTGGGTTTACATTGTGGTTTATATTTTAGACTATACAATTTTCTAAATTTTTAGTTATCTTATGTTTTACATTATGATTTGCATTTTAGCCTATCAGCCCCTATATATTTTTGGTGTAATTTTACATGTCTTATATCCACCCTTGCGTACTCCTGTGGAACACTTCTATTGCCCACACAGTTACATTGGTTCCATCTATTCAATACCTCTTTCCCCCTCCCCTTAGGGCCCACAGAGACAGTCAATCTTCATTGCTTGAAAGGCCATGTTCAGAGATACTTGCAACAGTGTTAAGGGCTTGACATACTCAACTGCCCTAATGCACTGGGAACCACCATTTCTCTTAAGAGATACAGTTCCCTTTATTTGAAGGCATCAGTCCTCCCCAGGATGTGGGTATACCTTCACTCTCATTATATGGGTCTCTATCCAATGATATAATCCACTAAGGCAAAATGAGCATTCACATATTCCTTAGGAGCCTGTCTTGCATCAGATTATCCCCTTTAAGCATCTTAAACAGGTAACTTTCCTTATTATATTTTTGAAAAGGTTTTCTCAGCATTATACTCTCAACCAAATACCTGACAATCTCCTATGTTCGTATGTTGCCCTACCCTCCCCCAATTTCTTGGGCAATATTACCCATCCTCCCATCCCTAGCCCCCCTCAAGCCCACAAAGCCCCACCCAAGGGTAACCCTATGCCCCCATTTTATCCCTTCCTTGTACAAATACTTACCGCCAGTTTATAATAGATTTCACCCATGTAGGTGTCAGCTTACATCCTTCCTCTACCCCCCAATTTCCTGTAAGTCTATCATCCAGTCTCTAGCTCTCTGAGGCAGCTTGGTTTACCTATTTCATATCATTGAGGTCATGTAGTATTTGTCCTTCAATGCCTGGGTTGCTTCACTCAACATAAGGTTCTCAAGATTCATCCATGTTATCACGTGTGTTTGTAGTGTATTTGTTCTTACAGCCGAGTAGTATTCCACTGTATGTATATACCACATTTTATTGATCCACTCATCTGTTGATGGGCATTTGGGTTGATTCCAACTTTTGGCGATAGTGAACAATGCTGCTATGAACATTGGTATATATATATCGGTTTGTGTCCTTGTTTTCAGGTATATACCCAGCAGTGGTATTGCTGGGTCATATGGCAAATCTATGGTTAGTTTTTTGAAAAACCGCCACTCTGTCCTCCAGAATGGTTGGATCCTTCTGCATTCTCACCAGCAGTGGATGAGTGTTCCCATTTCTTCACATCCTCTCCAGCATTTGTATTCTTCTGTTTCTTTCATAGCTGCCAATCTTATGGGAGTAAGATGGTATCTCATTGTAGTTTTGATTTACATTTCCCTGATAGCTAGAGATTTGGAGCATTTTTTCATGTGCTTTTTAGCCATTTGTATTTCTTCTTTGGAGAAGTGTTCATTTAAATCTTTTTCCCATTTTTTAAATGGGTTGTTTATCTTTTTATTTTCAAGATATAGGAGTTCTTTATATATGCAAGTTATAAGTCTCTTATGAGATATATGGTTGCCAAATATTTTCTCCCATTATGTGGGTTCCCTTTTTACTTTCTTGACAAACTCCTTTGAGGTGTGGAAGGCTTTAATTTTGAGGAAGTCCTATTTATCTATTTGTTCTTTTGCTGCTCGTGCTTTTGGTGTGAAGTTCATTAAGCCATTTCCTATTACAAGGTCTTGTTCATGCTTCCCTACACTGCTTTCCAAAGTCTTTATGGTCTTGGCTCTTATATTTAGGTCTTTGATCCATCTTGAGATGATTTTTGTATAAGGTGTGAGTTGGTAATCCTCTTTCATTCTTTTACATACGGATATCCAGTTCTCCAGGCACCATTTGTTGAATAGGCCATTCTTTCCCAGTTGAGAGGGTTTGGTGGCTTTATCAAATATTATATGACTATATATATGAGGATCAATATCAGAACTCTCAATTCAGTTCCATTGGTCTGTGTGTCTCTCCTAGTGCCAATACCATGCTGTTTTCACTACTGTAGCTTTGTAGTATGTTTTGAAGTCAGGTAGTGTGATTCCTCCAATTTCGTTTTTCTTTTTCAATATATCTTTGGCTATTCGGGGCCTCTTTCCTTTCCAAATAAATTTCATAGTTAGTTTTTCTAGTTCCTTTAAGAATGCTGTGTTGATTTTTATTGGGATTACATTGAATGTGTAGATCAGTTTTGGTAGGATAGACATCTTAATAATATTTAGTCTTCCTGTTCGTGAATAGGGAATATTCTTCATTTATTTAGGTCTTCCTTGATTTCCTTGAACAGTGTTGTGTAGTTCTCTGTGTATAAGTTGTTTACATCTTTAGTTAAACTTATTCCTAAGTATTTGATTTTTTTATTGACTACTGTAAATGGTATTTGTTTCTTGATTTCCTCCTGAGCTTGCTCATTATTGGTATACAGAAATGCTACTGATTTTTGCGCATTGATCTTATAATCTGCAACTTTACTAAACTCATTTATGAGTTCTAGAAGCTTTGTCATAGATCTCTCAGGGTTTTCTATGTATAGGATCATGTTATCTGTAAATAATGAAATTTTGACTTCTTCCTTTCCAATTTGAATGCCTTTTATATCTCGTTCTTGCCTCAGTGCTCAAGCAGGTACTTCTAAGACAATGTTAAAAAGAAGGGGTGAGAGTGGGTATTCTTGTCTTGTTCCTGATCTTAGAGGGAAGGATTTTAGGATTTCATCATTGTAAATGATGTTGGCTTTTGGTTTTTCATATATACTCTATATCATGTTTAAAAAATGTCCTTGTATTCCAATCTTTTGCTGTGTTTTTATCAGGAAAGTGTGCTGTTTTTGGTCAAATGCTTTTTCTGCATCTATACATATAATCATATGATTTTTTTCCTTCAGTCTGTTTATATGGTTTATTACACTGATTGATTTTCTTATGTTGAGCCATCCTTGCATACCCAGAATGAATCCTACTTGGTTGTGGTGTATAATTCGCTTAATGTGTTGTTGAATACAGTTAGCAAGTATTTTGTTGAGGATTTTTGCATCTAGGTTCATTAGAGAAATTGGTCTGTAATTTTCTTTTCTTGTGGTGTCTTTATTTGGCTTTGGTCTAGGGTAATGTTGGCATCATAGAATGAGTTCGGTAATGTTCCTTCTGTTTCGATTTTTTGGAAGAGTTTCAGCAGGATTGGTGTTAGTTCTTTCTGGAATGTTTTGTAGCATTCACCTGTGAAGCTGTCTGGCCCTGGGCTCTTCTTAGTTGGGAGGTTTTTAATGACTGATTCTGTCTCTTTACTTGTGATTGGTTTGTTGAGATCATCAATTTCTTCTTTCATCAATATAGGCTGCTTATGTGTTTCTAGGAATTTGTCCATTTCCTCTGAATTGTCATTTTTGTTGGAACATAGTTTTTCAAAGTATCCTCTTATGATGGTCTTTATTTCTGTGGGGTCTGTGGTGATATCTCCTTTCTCATTTCTTATTTTGTGTATTTGCCTCTTCTCTCTTTTTTTCTTTGTTTTTTTTTTAAGATTTATTTATTTTTATTTATTTAATTCCCCTCCCCTCCCCCGGTTGTCTGTATTCTGTGTCTTTTTGCTGCATTTTGTTTCTTTGTCCGCTTCTGTTGTCGTCAGTGGCACGGGAAGTGTGGGCGGTGCCATTCCTCGGCAGGCTGTTCCCTCCTTCGTGCTGGGTGGCTCTCCTTATGGGTGCACTCCTTGTGCGTGGGGCTCCCCTATGCGGGGGACACCCCTGTGTGGCACGGCACTCCTTTCACGCATCAGCACTGCGCATGGGCCAGCTCCACACAGGTCAAGGAGGCCCGGGGCCTGAGCCGTGGACCTCCCATGTGGTAGACGGATGCCCTAACCACTGGGCCAAAGTCCGTTTCCCTCTTTGTTAGTCTAGCTAAGTGTTAGTCAATTTTATTGATCTTCTCAGAGAACCAGCTCTTGGTTTTGTTTATCTTTTCAATTGCTTTCTTATTTTCTATTTCATTTAATTCTGCTCTTATCTTTGTTCTTTCTTTCTTTCTTCTTCCTGTGGGGTTACTTTGTTGTTTTTTTACTATTTCCTCCAAATGTATAGTTAGTTCTTCAATTTTTGCTCTTTCTTCTTTTTTGATGTATGAATTTATGGCTATCAATTTCCCTCTCAGTACTGCTTTTGCTGCATCCCTTAGGTTTTGGTATGTTGCATTATCATTTTCATTAGTTTCAAGGTAGTTATTAATTTCTTTTGAAATTTCCTCTTTGACCCACTGTTTTTCTAAGAGTGTGTTGTTTAATTTCCATATCTTGGTGTGAAATCTGACCCTCTGGCCCTTGCAGATTTCCAGCTTCACTCCACTCTGGTCAGAGATAGTATTTTGTATGATTTCCATCTTTCTGAATTCATTGAGCCTTTTTTGTGGCCTAGCATGTGGTCTATCTTGGAGAATGATCCATGTGCACTTGAGAAAAATGTATATCCTGCTGTATTTGGGTGTAATGATCTGTATATGTCTGTTAGATCCAGCTCCTCTAATATACTGTTCAAAGTTTTTGTTTCTTTAGTGATTCTCTTTTGAGATGTTCTGTCCAGAGTTGATAGTGGTGTATTAAAATCTCCCACTATAATTGTAAAGGCATCTATTCTTTCACTTAGTTTTTCCAGTGTTTGCCTCACATATTTGGAGGCGCCCTTGTTAGGAGCATAAATACTTATGATTGTTTGTTCTTCTTGAGAGATTGTCCCTTTCACTAATATGTAGTATCCTTCTTTGTCTCTCACATTTTTTTTTTTTGCATTTAAAGTCTATTTTATCTGATATTAATATAGCTACTCCTGCCTTTCTTTGGTTATTGTTTGCTTGTAAGATTGTTTTCCAATGATTGATGTTCAACCTGCATGAATCCCTGTGTCTAAGATGTGTCTCTTGTAGATAACATATAGATGGGTCATATTTCCTTATCCAATGTCCCAGTCTGAATCTTTTGACAGATGAGTTTAATCTATTGACATTCAGTGTTATTACTTTCAAGGAATTATTTATGTTAGCCATATTTTGTTTGGACTTGTGTTTGTCATATTTTATTTGTTTTTTTCCTTCTCTCTTTGTCTTTTTTATTGCTCTTACACTCTACTCCAACTGTGCCTCTCCTGTTTTTTTTCTTTCTTCCCTCAGAACTCCCTTTAGTATTTCTTGAAGGGCAGGGTTCTTGTTGGCATACTCTTTTAATTTCTGTTTATCTGTGAATATTTTGAACTCTCCATCATTTTTGAATGCTAGTTTAGCTGGGTAGAGTATTCTTGTTTGGAAATTTTTTTCTTTTAGTGCCTTGACTTTATCATACCACTGCCTTCTTCCCTCCATGGTGTCAGATGCGAAATCAGCACTTAATCTTATGGAGCCTCCCTTGTATGTGATGGTTGTCTTTTCTCTTGCTGCTTTTAGAATTTTCTCTTTCTCTTGAGCATTGGATAATTTGACAAGTAAATGTCTTGGGGTGGGTCTGTTGGGATTTATGATGTTTGGGGTGCATCATGCTTCCTGGACATGTGCATCCATCTGTTGCAGTAGATTTGGGAAGTTTTCAGCCATTATTACCTTGAACACCCCTTCCGTGCCTTTCCCTTCTCTTCTCCTTCTGGGATGCCTATAATACCAATGTTTGTGCATTTTGCATTGTCATTCAGGTCCCTAAGTCCTAGATGGATTTTTCCTATCTTTTTTATTGATCAATTCTACTATCTGTTTGATTTCAGATGTACTGTCTTCCATGTCGCTAATCCTCTCCTCTGCCTCTTCTAATCTGCTGCTATTTGCTGAGAGTGTATTTTTGATTTCTTGAACTGTGGTGTTCATCCCCATCATATGTGTTATCTTTTTGCATATGTCTGCAATTTCCTTTCCAAGTGTTTTCTTCATATTGTTAATCTCTTCCTTTACTTCATTAAGTTGGTCTCTAATATATGATTTGAGATCTTTAATTACTTGTCCAATGTTCTGCTCCCCTTCCTGGTTTTTAGTTTGCTCATTGGATTCAGCCATGTTTTCCTGATTATTGGTTTGGTTTGTAGTTTTTTGTTGCTGTCTGGTCATCATTTTATCTTGACGGGTTTAATCAATTCCTTAGCTTCTTTGTCTAGTCTTGGGGATTAATTAGTTGTTGTTCTTGTGTAAGTGTTATGTCTTCTCTTTGTCACTTTGTTCTTCTTACTCTATTTTCTTGTTGTTGGATAAGTTCACTTTGAAGGAAAATATTAGGTCCAGGGAAAGCAAAATGAGTAAGAAAAGAAAATGTGTAAAATAGTATTGGTAATAAATGTTAACAGAGCAACAATTTGAGATCTGGGAGAATGGATATTAGGCTCATGTAAGTTGTGTAGAGTTATAGCAGTAAGTAGAGTACCTATAATGAGACAGTCAACTAAATATGGGGAGGAATATACTATGAATTAAAAAGCCAGTGTTTGCATGAGAGAGGGAAAGAGAAAAGAAAGACAATGATACCAAGAGTGGATAAAAGACAGAAAACAGATCAAAGGTATTAGAAATTAAAAGTCAGACAATTTGTGGGCCAAAGAAAGGGAGGTGGAATGTAAGAGAGACAGTAGATGATGGAGGATAGCAATATGTGGGGGAAAGGGGATAGCATAGGTGGCCAAAATCAATTTACACAGAAAAGAGGAAATGGAGGATGAGGAAACACACCAAATGTGAAGTGCTCCCTGCAGCACCTATTATATAAAGAAAATAAAATATAAAAAGAAGAAAAAGAGAGAAAAGAAAAAAAAGAGAAGAAAAAAAGGAGTGGGCAAAGAAAAGGGAGGGAAATAAGCAAGAAAAAGAGAAGGAGAAAAAAACTAAATAAACAAAAAAGGACCTTGGGGGATAAAATGGGAGAAAAGACCCAGAGATAATGCAATATTTGCAACCACAACCAAGAAAAAAAAAAAAAAAAAAAAAAAAAAAGGAAAAAGAAAGAAGAAAAATAAAACCACAAACACCAAGTGCTAGGATAATCAAGGACCTCAGATGAACCTCAGGGTGTGGTGGATTCAGAGATGGGAAGTCTGTGATATTGCAGTCTCAAGGTGTGTGAGTCTCTGGAGTGTGGGCCACCAGGGTTTAGGGGACACAGACCTGGGAACCATGCATCTGGTTAACAGGGTGCCTGGGAGCACCACAGCACAACACAGCCTTCAGGGATCCCTGCAGCTGGGCACCAGTCCTAGGGGGAGGGGTCCCTCCCACATACTCTGACCTCCATGTCAGAAACCCAAAATTCCACCTCTCACAAATATCTCTTCTGTCACTTTCTCACCAAATTGACATCCAGACACCTCCTGCCCTGCAAGCCCCTGAAACAGCCTTCTGGGGGCACGGCTGCACTCCAAAGAGCCCAGGGACTGCTGTGGATGGGCTGCCAGCCCTAGGTGGAAGGGTTCCTCCTAGAACTTGTGACCTCTGTGTCAGAAACTAAAAGTTCCACGTCTTGCAAGAATCTCTTTTGTTACTGTCTCACCAAATCAACATGCAGACCCCTCCTGCCCTGCAAGCCCCTGAAACAGCCCGTTCAGGGTTTGGAAACACCCCACACAACAAAGATCTCAGGGATCACTGCAGCCCGGCCACCAGCCCTAGGGGGAGGGGATCCAGCCAGAACCTCTGATGTGAGTCAGAAACCCAAAATTCCACCTTCTGCAAGAATCTCCTCCATCACTGTCTCACCAAATCAACTTCCAGACACCTCCCGCCCTGCAAGCCCTGAAAACAGCCCACTCAGGGCTTGGGAACTCTCCAGCACAGCAAAGCCTCCAGGAATTGCCACTACCAGGCACAACTCCAACCTCCGTGAAAGGGCTCTTTTTTTCTTTATTAGTCTAGCTAGGTGTTTGTCAGTTTTATTGATCTTCTCAAAGAACCAAGTTTTGGTTTTTCTGTTTTTCTGTCTTTTTTTTCCTTTCTCAGTATCATTTATTTCTACTCTAATCTTCATTATTTCCTTCCTTTTGCCTGATTTGGAATTGGTTTCTGTTCTTTGTCTAGTTTCTCTAGTTGTTCAGTTAAATCTTTGAGGCTAGTGCTTTCTTCTTTTTAAATATAGGTATTTGGGGCTATAAATTTCCCTTTCAAGAATACCTTCACTGTATCATGTAAGCTTTTTTTTCTGCTCCCCCTTCCCTGCTCAGCTGTTTTTTTCTGTCTGTGTCCATTCACTTGTGATCTTCTGCATCTATTTCTCTTTATGTCTTCTCATTTTTTCTCCTCTAGGATTCACTGGGATTCAATCCTGGAGACCTTCGATGTGGAGAGAGGATCCCTGTTACCTAGGTTACCTCTGGTCCCAGTTTCTGCTAAGCTTTGCTTTGACTCTTCCCTTCATCTTTCTTTTATTACATCATCATCTTTCTGCATGATTCACTTGCTTGGGCACTGGCTCACTGCGTGGGCACTTGGCTTGCCGTGTGGACACTCATCTTGCCATGCAGGCACCTGCGTGGGTACTTTGCTTGCTGCACAGGCATTCATGCAGGCCCTCAGCCTACCATGAGGTCACTGGCACATTGTGTAGTCCTGCTTTTTTCTTTTTTACCAGGAGACCCCAGAGATTGAATCTGGGTCCTCCCATATGGTATGTGGAAGCCCTATCACTTGAGCCACATCAGCTTCCCTATCACATAAATTCTGATAAACTGTGTTCTCATTTTAATTTGTCTCAGTATATTTACTGATTTCATGTGCAATTTCTTCTTTGACCCACTGATTATTTAGTAGTGTGTTGTTGAGCCTCCACACATTTGCAAATTTACATTTCCTTTCTACTATTGATTTCCAGTTCCATTCCATTATGATCTGAGAAGGTGCTTTGTATAATTTCAATCTTTTTATATTTATTGAGAGCAGCATTGTGTCCTAATATGTAGTCTATCCTCAAGAAAGATCCATGGGCACTTGAAAAGAATGTATAATTCGCTGAGCTTGGATGTAACATTCTATGTATCTGTTAGGTCTAACTCATTTATCATATTGTTCAAGTTCTCTGTTTCCTTGTTGTTCTTCTATTTTGTTGTTCTATCTAAAGATGTGAATGGGGTGTTGAAGTCTCCAATGATTATTGTAGAGGTATTTTTCTCCCTTCAGTTTTGCCAGAGTTTGCCTCATTTATTTTGGGGTACCCTGATTAGGTGCATAGATATTTATGACTGTAATATCTTCCTGGTAGATTGTTTGTTTTATTAATATATAATGGCCTTCTTTATCTCATAACTTTTTTGCATTTAAAGTCTGTTTTGTCTGTTATTGTTATAGCTTATTTTTTTGGTTACTATTTCCATGGAGTATCTTTTTCCACTTTCAGCTAGTTTGTATGCCTGGGTCTAAAGTGAGTTTCCTGTAAGCAGCATATGGATGGCTCACGTTTTTTTTTATCCATTCTGTCAGTTCATGTCCTTTGACTGGGGAGTTTAATCTATTCACATTTAACAGTATCACTGTAAAGCATTATTTACGTCCACCATTTTATTCTTTGATTTTCATATGTCATATATTTTCTTCTGTCTTTTTACTCCTTTAGCTATCCTTTCTGCTATTCTTTCTTCTATACCTTCTTCCAGGCATCTCTCTCCTGTCTTTTTATTTCATGTTCTAAAGATTCCTTTAATATTTCCCACAAAGGTGTATTCTTTTTTGCAAACTGTCTTAGTTTCTGTTTGTTTGTGAACATTTGATACACACCTTCATATTTGAAGGACAATTTTGCTGGATAAAGAATTCTTGGCTGGCAGTTTTTCTCTTTTAATATTCTAGTTGTATCATACCACTGTCTTCCTACTTTTATAGTTTCTGAAGAGAAATCCATACTAAGTATTACTGGGCATCCCTTGTATGTGATGGTTTGCTTCTTCCTTGCAGGTCTAAGAATTGTCTTTTTATCTTTGCCATATGACATTCTGAGTAGTATGTGTCTTGGAGTAGGTCTATTTGGGTTCATTCTGATCGGTGTACAGTTTGCTTCTTGAACATGTAAATTCATTCATTTTTAGCTATTATTTCCTCAAATACTCTTTATCCCCCTTTTCTTTTCTCTTCTTCTGAAACTCCCATGTCATGTATGTTGTTGTGCTGTCATTCAACTCTCTGTTCAGGATTTCAAATTCTTCTTTGCCCTTGCTCAATGTCTTCTTGATGTTATTTCTGTCTTTAGTCATAGTCTTTCAAGTCATTAATTTCATTTTGGAAACTTGTGTTCATTTTTCTAATTCATTCTCTGAAATCCTGTGTCTCCTCTCAAGCTTTGATATATTCCTTTTCTTGGGCCATGCCTTCCATTTTCTTAGTGTGGCTCATAATTTTTTTTTCTCATGTCTAGGCATCTGATTAGGATGTAGTTTACCCAGAAGTTCAATTTCTTTTTCTTTTGTAAAGATTTAGTGGCAGAAGGCTGTGTGTTAGCACTGCTCTTTTATTGTTGGCTCAACCTGCATTGTTAGGATTGTCCCTGTTAGTTGCTCAAAAATGGGCTCTGGACCCAGTAATTGGTTATAAACTTACTTCCTAGGCCTTTAAGAGGGAGGCTATAGAGGTGAGGAGAGGGGGCAAGATGGTGGCTGAGTGAGCACACCTTGCGGTGGCTTGCTCGGTCGGTAGAGGTGGGGTCTGGCTGCGGACGAGGGGTCGGTCCAGCTCTGGACGAGGGGTCGGTCCCGCTTGGGATGAGGGGTCGGTCCCACTTGGGACGAGGGGTCGGTCCGGCAGCAGATGAGGGATTGGTCTCACAGGGGTTGCGCGGTTCGGCTGACAGGGTCGCCCGGCGAAGCCAGCGACGAAGGGGTCGCCCGGAGAAGCAGGCGACGAAGGGGCCGCCCAGAGAAGCAGGCGACGAACTGGGGACAAGGGAGGCCAGGCCCTTGTCGGGGGCTCTCAGGACTGGAGGGCGCACAGCAGAAGAACTACCGCGGAGACAAGGTAAACATGCAAGTCCACTTTACTGAGGGAGAGGCAACAGTTTTATAGGGGCTGGGGAAGGCTGATTGGTCCAAGCCACGCCCTGTTCAGATTGGTTGCCGGTGAAAGGTCAGTGGGCGGTACTGGACGGGGGAGGGGTGGTGGTTAGGGATTGGCTGTCGCTGTTGCTGGGGGAAGGGGCAGGGTTTAGGGATTGGTGGCTGCTGTTGCTGGGGTGGAGGGCAGACTTGAGTTTCCCGCCCACGCCTGGCTGTTGCTGCTGTCGGGGGGAGGGAAAAGGGCAGACTGGATTTTTCCGCCCACGCCTGGCTGTTGCTGCTGTCGGGGGAGGGGAAAAGGGCAGACTGGAATTTTCTCCGCCCACGCCTGGCTGTTGCTGCTGTTGGGGGAGGGGAAAAGGGCAGACTGGAATTTTCTGCCCTGGCACCTGTGCAGGGAGAAGGAAGAAGAAGGGTGCCGCTCCACAAGGCATCGGGTGGCACCATCTGGGAGGAGGGGGCGGCCGCGGAAGCATGGCTGCCGAGAAGGGGAGACCCGAGAGCACTCTGCGCCCATGCCGAGCTTCCTTCAGGGGTGGCGGTGGGCCCGACCAACCACCCTTTTATGGGGGCAGCGGAATTAGGCCTACCGCGGCCGCTCCCCTCGCCAGGCCAGCAAACCACACTTCAGCCCGAGGGGTGACTGCAGCACCTGATAATATCTCCTGCAAAGAAGCAGCTGGGCAGCGTTGGAGGTTCTTTGGGACCAGGCTGTTTCAGGATTTTTGCAGGACAGGAGGTGTCTGGACATCGATTTGGTGGGAAGGTAACAGAGAAAATACATCTATAAAATATAATTGAGACTCTTTTTTTTTTTTTTTTTTTTTAATTTTTTTATTTTTTATTGACTTTGTAATAATATTACATTAAAAATATATATGTGAGGTCCCATTCAACCCCACCCCCCCACCCCCCCTCTCCCCCCCCCAACAACACTCGTTCCCATCATCATGACACATCCATTGGATTTGGTAAGTACATCTTTGGGCACCTCTGCACCTCATATACATTGGTTCACATCATGGCCCATACTCTCCTCTATTCCATCATGTAGGCCCTGTGAGGATTTACAATGTCCGGTGATTACCTCTGAAGCACCATCCAGGGCAGCTCCATGTCCCGAAGACGCCTCCACCTCTCATCTCTTCCTGCCTTTCCCCATACCCTTTGTCCATTATGTCCACTTTTCCCAATCCAATGCCACCTCTTTTATGTGGACACTGGATTGGTTGTGTCCATTGCACCTTTATGTCAAGAGGAGGCTCAGATTCCACCTGGATGCTGGATGCAATCCTCCCATTTTCAGTTGTAATCACTCTAGGCTCCATGGTGTGGTGGTTGTCCTTCTTCACCTCCATCTTAGCTGAGTGTGGTAAGTCCAATAAATCAGATTGTAGGTGCTGGAGTCTGTTGAGGCTCAGGATCTGGCTATCACATTGTCAGTCCAGAGATTCAAATCCCCTAAATATATCTTAAACCCCAACATTAACTGCACCTCCAGCACATTAGCATGAAAGTCTTATGAAGGGAGATCCCATCTGAGTCCAGATTCATCACACATAAACACCATTTCCAAAGAGGGGCCATCTGCCCTGGTAGTTAACCCCATCGGCCATGACCATAACTCCCATGGGTCTCTTTAGCCCTCAAAGGAACCAATATCTGGGGGTTGTATCTGCTTTATCTGTCTCTCTGACTCTGCTCAGTTGTGCATGAGGGCAAACCTTCTGCCAGCCTCCAGACTCTTTTTTAGAAACTCGTAGCCATATAAACTCATTTCTCCTTTCCATTTCCCCCTTACTTTAGGTCAAACAGCATTTTAAAGTCATGGTATTTTATGTAGACATGGATATTCTGCTGATCCGCATTGAACCTTCCGTATAAGGTCATTTTCCAGTTGCATCATAATTGAGACTCTTTACATGGAGGTCCAGGTTGCGTGCGGAACACTCCCTCCTGGGGTGGGCGGAGCTGCGGCACTGGGTGCTGCTGTGACATTTTTTTTTTGGCTCTGCAGTACTGGGGAATTCATAAGCCCTGAGCGGCCTATTGGGGGGTTAATAGGACAGGAGGCGCTTGCAGACCAATTTGGGAAGACAAATGGGAGTTTTATTGCGAAGCGGGAGAATTTTTGATTGTGGACACAAACAATAGTGCTTCCGCCTAGAGCCTACCCCTCCCAGGCCTGGCTGCCGATCTACAGTGGACTTAAATTGATAGCAATAAAGAGATGGCACCAGCGTCTGGCAGGGTGGGAGACGTTTGGAAGCCGATTAGGGGAATATTTTGTGAAGCGTGGGAATTTCGGGGTTAGACTCTGTTATTAGCATTTCCGAGTGGAGCCCCACCCCCAGGCCTGCCTATTGATCTGCGTCATTAAATTGGCTGCAGTGTAGAGTCGCCCCCAGGTGGCCATTCCGGGGGATTACAGTGTGGGAGGGGTCCTGAAGTCGAATTGGGGATACATCCACAGAACAGACCCCAGTGAGTGAGTGAATTGTGGGGTACAGACACACAGGATAGAGCTTGTGGATGTGACCTCACCCATAGGGCTGGCACCCAGCTGCAGGGATCCCTGAAGGTTGTGATGCACTGCAGTGCTCCCAGGCTCCCCGTTAACCGAACTTGAGGTTGCCAGGTCTGAGTCCCCTAAACCCTGGTAGCCCAAACCCCAGAGACTCACACCTCTTGAGTCTTCAATATCTCAGACTTTCCATCCCTGAAGTCATCATGCCCTGAGGTCCATCTGAGGTCCTTGAATGTCCTAGCCCTCAATGTTTGCATTTTTTCTTTTTTGTTTTGTTTTGTTTTTATTTTATTCTATTTTATTTATTTTTTTTAATGTCCTGATTGCTAACATTTCATTATCCCCTAGTCTTTTCTCCCAGCGTATCCCCCAAAGTCTTTTTTTTCAGTTATTTAGGGTTTTTTTTTTATTGTTATTGTGGCTGTTGTGGTGGGTGTATATCTTTTTTTTCTTTTCTTTTTTTTTACCTGTTTCCCGCCCTTTACCCACCCCCTTTTTCTTTCTATCTTTCTTCTCTTTTTTTTCCTTTTTTTTCTCTCTCTCATCCCTCATTTTCTTCTTATTTTATTTTATCTTAACTATATAATAGGTGCTGCAGGGAACACCTCACATTTGCTGGGTTTTCTCATCCTCCACTGCCTCATTTCTGTGTGAATTGATTTTGGCTACCTACACTATTCCCTTTCCCCTACATCTTGATATCCTCCATCATCTACTGTCTCTCCTATATTCCACCTCCCTTTCTTTGATCCACAAAGTGTCTAATTCTTAATTTCTAATACCTTTGTTTTGTTTTCTGTCTGTTATCCTCTCTTGAAACTATTGCCTTTCTTTGCTCTTTCCCTCTCTCACGAAAACAATAGCTTTTTAATTCATACCATATTCCTCCCATATTCAGTCGACTACCTCATTATAGGTACTCTACCTACTGCTATAACTCTACACAACTTACATGAATCTAACATCCATCCTCCCAGATCTCATATTGTTGCTCTGTTAACATTTATCACCAATACTACTTTACACTTTTTCCTTGCTTACACAATTGCCTTTCTGTGGCCCTAATACTTTCCTTTAAAATGAACTCAACCAGCAATAAGAAATTAGAATAAGAAGAACAAAGTGACAAAGAGAAGATATAATATGCAAAAACAACAGCTAATTAATCTCCAAGACTAGACAAAGAAGCTAAGGAACTGATTAAACCCGTCAAGAAAAAATGATGACCAGACAGCAACAAAAATCTACAAACCAAACCAGTAATCAGGAAAACATGGCTGAATCCAATGAACAAACTAAAAATCAGGAAGGGGAGCAGAACTTCACACAAGTAATCAGGAAGGGGATCTCAGAACATTTATCGCTGACAAATTTAATGAAGTAAAGGAAGAGGTTAACAACATGAAGACAACACTTGGAGGGGAAATTGCAGACATATGCAAAAAGATAACATATGATGGGAATGAACACCACAGTTCAAGAAATCAAAAATACACTTACAGCAAATATCAGCAGACTAGAACAGGCAGAGCAGAGAATTAGTGATGTGAAAGACAGTACATCAGAAATCAAACAGATAGTAGAATTGTTCGATAAAAAGATAGAAAAAATCCAGCTAGGACTTAGGGACCTGAATGATAATGCAAAACGCTCAAACATACGCATTATAGGCATTCCAGAAGGAGAAGAGAAGGGAAAGGGGTCAGAAGGAGTGTTGCAGGAAATAATGGCTGAAAACTTCCCAAATCTACTGAAAGAGACAGATGTACATATCCAAGTAGCACAGCACACCCCACTCATCATAAACCCCAACAGGCCCACCCCAAGACATATACTTGTCAAATTACCCAACGCTCAAGAAAAAGAGAAAATTCTAAAAGCAGCAAGAGAAAAGAAAACCATCACATACAAGGGAAGCTCCATAAGATTAAGTGCTGATTTCTCATCTGAAACCATGGAGGCAAGAAGGCAGTGATATGATATAGTCAAGGTACTAAAGGAAAAAAATTTCCAACCAAGAATACTCTATCCAGCTAAACTAGCATTCAAAAATGATGGAGAGTTCAAAATATTCACAGATAAACAGAAACTGAAAGAGTATGCCAACAAGAAACCTCCCCTTCAAGAAATTCTAAAGGGAGTTCTGCAGGAAGAAAGGAAAAAACAGGACAGGCAGAGTTGGAGGAGTGCGGTCACCCCTCGGGCTGAAGTGTGGTTTGCTGGCCTGGCGGGGGGGCAGCCGCGGCAGGCCAAGCCGCTGCCCCCATAATAGGGTGGCTGGTCGGACTCACTGCCACCCCTGAAGGGAGCTCGGCATGGGCGCAGATTGCCCTTGGGTCTCCCCTTCTCGGCAGCCATGCTTCCGCGGCCGCCCCTCCTCCCGGATGGCGCCACACAATGCCTGTGGGGGGCACCCTTCTTCTTTCTCCCTGCGCAGGTGCAGGGCAGAAAATTCCAGTCTGCCCTTTTCCCCTCCCCCGACAGCAGCAACACCCAGGTGTGGGCGGAAAAATCCAGTCTGCCCTTTTCCCCTCCCCTGACAGCAGCAACAGCCAGGCGTGGGCGGAAAAATCCAGTCTGCCCTTTTCCCTCCCCCCGACAGCAGCAACAGCCAGGTGTGGGCGGGGAACTCAAGTCTGCCCTCCACCCCAGCAACAGCAGCCACCAATCCCTAAACCCTGCCCCTTCCCCCAGCAACAGCGACAGCCAATCCCTAACCACCACCCCTCCCCCATCCAGTACCGCCCACTGACCTTTCGCCGGCAACCAATCTGAACAGGGCGTGGCTTGGACCAATCAGCCTTCCCCAGCCCCTATAAAACTGTTGCCTCTCCCTCAATAAAGTGGACTTGCGTGTTTACCTTGTCTCCGCGGTAGTTCTTCTGCCGTGCGCCCTCCAGTCCTGAGAGCCCCCGACAAGGGCCTGGCTCCCTTTTTCCCAGTTCGTCGCCTGCTTCTCCAGGCGACCCCTTCATCACTGGCTTCGCCGGGCGACCCCGTCAGCCGAACCGAGCAACCCCTTGTGAGACCGATCCCTCGTCTGCTGCCGGACCGACCCCTCGTCCCAAGTGGGACCGACCCCTCATCCCAAGCGGGACCGACCCCTCGTCCAGAGCTGGACCGACCCCTCATCCACAGCCAGACCCCACCTCTACCGACCGAGCAAACCGTCGCAGAGGAGAGTATAAGAGCAACAAAAAAGACTAAAAGAGAAGGAAAAAAAGAAAAGCAAACAAAATATGACAAAGACAAGTCCAATCAAAATATGGCTAACATAAATAATTCCTTGAAAGTAATAACACTGAATGTCAATGGACTAAACTCACCTATCAAAAGATTCAGACTGTGACATTGGATCAGGAAATATGACCCATCTATATGCTGTCTACCAGAGACACATCTTATACCCAGAGACTCATGGAGGTTGAAAGTGAAGGGCTGGAAAACAATCATACAAGCAAACAATAACCAAAAAAAGGCAGGAGTAGCTATATTAATATCAGACAAAATAGACTTTAAATGCGAAACAATTGTGAGAGACAAAGAAGGATACTACATATTAGTGAAAGGGACAATCTGTCAAAAAGATCGAACAATCATAAATATTTATGCTTCTAACAGGGGCACCTCTAAATATGTGAGGCAAATGCTGGAAAAACTAAGTGAAAGAATAGATGCATCTACAATTATAGTGGGGGATTTTAATACACCACTATCAACTCTTGACAGAACATCTCAAAAGAGAATCACTAAAGAAACAAAACATTTGAACAGTATATTAGAGGAGCTGGATCTAATAGACATATATAGATCATTACACCCAAAACAGCAGAATATACATTTTTCTCAAGCACATATGGATCATTCTCCAAGATAGACCATATGCTAGGCCACAAAGAAAGGCTTAATGAATTCAGAAAGATCGAAATCATACAAAACAATATCTCTGACCACAGTGGAGTGAAGCTGGAAATTTGCAAGTGTCAGAGGCCCAGATTTCACACCATGATTTCGAAATTAAACAGCACACTCTTAGGAAAACAGTGGGTCACAGAGGAAATCTCAAAAGAAATCAACGACTACCTTGAAACAAATGATAATGATAACACAACATACCAAAATTTATGGGATGCAGCAAAAGCAATACTGAGAGGGAAATTTATAGCCATAAATTCATATATCAAAAAAGAAGAAAGAGCAAAAATTGAAGAACTAACTGCACATTTGAAGGAATTAGAAAAATGCGGCGGCTTGCTCGGTCGGTAGAGGTGGGGTCTGGCTGCGGACGAGGGGTCGGTCCAGCTCAGGACAAGGGGTTGGTCCCGCTTGGGACGAGGGATCGGTCCCGCTTGGGACGAGGGGTCGGTCCGGCAGCAGACGAGGGGTCGGTCTCACAGGGGTTGCGCGGTTTGGCTGACAGGGTCGCCCGGCGAAGCCGGCGACGAAGGGGTCGCCCGGAGAAGCAGGCGACGAACTGGGGACAAGGGAGGCCAGGCCCTTGTCGGGGTCTCTCAGGACTGGAGGGCGCATGGCAGAAGAACTACCGCGGAGACAAAGTAAACACGCAAGTCCACTTTATTGAGGGAGAGGCAACAGTTTTATAGGGGCTGGGGAAGGCTGATTGGTCGAAGCCACGCCCTGTTCAGATTGGTTGCCGGCGAAAGGTCAGTGGGCGGTACTGGACGGGGGAGGGGTGGTGGTTAGGGATTGGCTGTCGCTGTTGCTGGGGGAAGGGGCAGGGTTTAGGGATTGGTGGCTGCTGTTGCTGGGGTGGAGGGCAGACTTGAGTTTCCCGCCCACGCCTGGCTGTTGCTGCTGTCGGGGGAAGGGAATAGGGCAGACTGGAATTTTCCGCCCTGCGCCTGCGCAGGGAGAAAGAAGAAGGGTCCCGCCCCACAAGGCATGTGTGGCGCCATCGGGGAGGAGGGGCAGCCGCGGAAGCATGGCTGCCGAGAAGGGGAGACCCGAGGGCACTCTGCGCCCATGACGAGCTTCCTTCAGGGGTGGCAGTGAGTCCGACCAGCCACCCTATTATGGGGGCAGCGGCTTGACCTGCCGCGGCTGCTCCCCCCCCAGGCCAGCAAACCACACTTCAGCCCGAGGGGTGACCGCAGAGAAAGAACAACAAAGTAATCCAACAGGAAGAAGAAGGAAGGAAATAACAAAGATAAGAGCAGAACTAAATGAAATAGAAAATAGGAAAGCACTTGAAAAGATAAACAAGACCAAGAGCTGGTTTTTTGAGAAGATCAGCAAAATTGACAAACCTTTAGTGAGACTAACAAAGAAAAAAAGAGAGAAGATGCAAATACACAAAATAAGAAATGAGAAAGGAGATATCACCACTGACCCCACAGAAATAAAGACTATCATAAGAGGATACTTTGAAAAACTATATTCCAACAAAAATGACAATTCAGAGGAAATGGACAAATTCCTAGAAACACATAAGCAGCCCATATTGATGAAAGAAGAAATTGATGTTCTTAACAAACCAATCACAAGTAAAGAGATAGAATCAGTCATTAAAAACCTCCCAACTAAGAAGAGCCCAGGGCCAGAAGGCTTCACAGGTGAATTCTACAAAACATTCCGGAAAGAACTAACACCAATCTTGCTGAAATTCTTCCAAAAAATTGAAATGGAAGGAACATTGCCTAACTCCTTCTATGATGCCAACATTACCCTAGTACCAAAGCCAAACAAAGACATCACAAGAAAGGAAAATTACAGACCAATTTCTCTAATGAACCTAGACGCAAAAATACTTAACAAAATACTTGCTAATCTTATTCAACAACACATTAAACGAATTATACACCACGACCAAGTGGGATTTATTCCAGGTATGTAAGGATGGTTCAACATAAGAAAATCAATCAATGTAATACACCATATAAACAGATTGAAGGAAAAAAATCACATGATTATATCTATAGATGCAGAAAAAGCAATTGACAATATACAGCACACTTTTTTGATAAAAGCACTCTAAAAGATCAGAATACAAGGAAATTTTTTGAACATGATAAAGATTATATATGAAAAACCTATAGCCAACATTGTTTACAATGAAGAAATCCTAAAATCCTTCCCTCTAAAGACAGGAACAAGAGAAGGATGCCCATTGTCTCCCTTCTATTTAACATTGTCTTAGAAGTACTTGCTCGAGCACTGAGGCAAGAACCAGACATAAAAGGCATTCAAATTGGAAAGGAAGAAGTCAAAATTTCATTATTTGCAGATGACATGATCCTATACATAGAAAACCCTGAGAGATCTACAACAAAGCTTCTAGAACTCATAAATGAGTTTAGTAAAGTTGCAGGTTATAAGATCAATGCAGAAAAATCAGTAGCATTTCTGTACACCAGTAATGAGCAAGATCAGGAGGAAATCAAGAAACAAGTACCATTCACAATAGTAAATGAAAAAATCAAATATTTAGGAATAAATTTAACTAAAGATGTAAAAAACTTATACCCTGAGAACTATACAAGACTGTTCAAGGAAATCAAAGAAGACCTAAATAAATGGAAGAATATTCCTTGTTCATGGATAGGAAGACTAAATAATATTAAGATGTCTATCCTACCAAAACTGATCCACACATTCAATGCATTCCCAATAAAAATCAACACAGCCTTCTTGAAGGAACTAGAAAAACTAACAATGAAATTTATTGGGAAAGGAAAGAGGCCCCGAATAGCCAAAGACATTTTGAAAAAGAAAAACAAAATTGGAGGAATCACACTACCTGACTTCAAACCATACTACAAAGCTACAGTAGTGAAAACAGCATGGTATTGGCATAAGGAGAGATACACAGACCAATGGAATCGAATTGAAAGTTCTGATATAGATCGTCATATATATAGCCATATAATATTTGATAAAGCCACCAAACCCTCTCAACTGGGAGAGAATGGCCTATTCAACAAATGGTGCCTGGAGAAGTGCATATCCATATGTAGAAGAATGAAAGAGGATTACCATCTCACACCTTACACAAAGATCAACTCAAGATGGATCAAAGACCTAAATATAAGAGCCAAGACCATAAAGACCTTGGAAAGCAGTGTAGGGAAACATCTACAGGACCTTGTAATAGGAAATGGCTTCATGAATATCACTCCAAAAGCATGAGCAGCAAAAGAACAAATAGATAAATGGGACTTCCTCAAAATTAAAGCCTTCTGCACCTCAAAGGAGTTTTTCAAGAAAGTTAAAAGGGAACCCACACAATGGGAGAAAATATTTGGCAATCATATATCTCATAAGAGACTTATAACTTGCATATATAAAGAACTCCTATATCTTGAAAATAAAAAGATAAACAACCCATTTAAAAAATGGGAAAAAGATTTAAACAGACACTTCTCCAAAGAAGAAATACAAATGGTTAAAAAGTACATGAGAAAATGCCCCAAATCTCTAGCAATCAGGGAAATGCAAATCAAAACTACAATGAGATACCATCTTACTCCCATACGATTGGCAGCTATGAAAAAAACAGAAGAATACAAATGCTGGAGAGGATGTGAAAAAAGTGGAACACTCATCCACTGCTTGTGGGAATGCAGAAGTATCCAACCATTCTGGAGGACAGTATGGCAGTTTCTCAAGAAATTAACCAGGGAAACGGACTTGGCCCAGTGGTTATGGCGTCCGTCTACCACATGGGAGGTCTGTGGTTCAAACCCCGGGCCTCCTTGACCCATGTGGAGCTGGCCCATGCGCGGTGCTGATGCACGCAAGGAGTGCTGTGCCACACAGGGGTGTCCCCGTGTAGGGGAGCCCCACGTGCAAGGTGTGCATCCCATAAGGAGAGCCGCCCAGTGCAAAAGAAAGTGCAGCCTGCCCAGGAATGGCACTGCCCACACTTCCCATGCCGCTGACGACAACAGAAGCGGACAAAGAAACAAGACGCAGCAAATAGACACAGAGAACAGAGAACTGGGGGAGGGGGGGAGTTAAAAAAATAAATAAATCTTTTAAAAAAAATTAAGCAATTAAAAAAAAACTTAAAAAAAATAAAAACTAACCATAGTTTTGCCATATGACCCAGCATTACCACTGCTGGGCATATACCCAGCAGAACTGAAAACAAGGACACAAACCGATATATGTACACCAATGTTCATAGCAGCATTGTTCACTATCGCCAAAAGTTGGAATCAATCCAAATGCCCATCAACAGATGAGTGGATCAATAAAATGTGGTATATACATACAGTGGAATACTACTCGGCTGTAAGAACAAATACACTACAAACACACGTGATAACATGGATGAATCTTGAGAACCTTATGTTGAGTGAAGCAACCCAGGCATTGAAGAACAAATACTACATGACCTCAATGATATGAAATAAGCAAGCTACCTCAGAGAGCTAGAGACTGGAAGATAGGCTTACAGGAAATTGGGGGGTGGAGGAAGGATGTGAGCCAACGTCTGCAGGGGTGGAATCTATGATGAGCTGGCAGTATGTATGAGCACAAAGAAGAGATAAAATGGGGGCAAGGGGTTTCCTTTTGGTGGGGCTTTGCGGGTTTGAGGGGGGCTGGGGATGGGCGGATGGGTAATATTGCCCAAAAAATTGGGGGCAGGGAGGGGCAACATACGAACATAGGAGAGTGTCAGGTGTTGGTTGAGAGTAAAATGCTGAGAAAATCGTATCAAAATATAATTAGGAGGGTTACCTGTTTAGGATGCTCGGAGGGGATGATCTGATGCGGGACCGACTCCTGGGGAATGTCTGAATGCTCATTTTGCCAGGGTGGGTTGTACCATTGGGTAGAGACCCAAGTAGTGAGAGTTGGGGTGGAACCACATCCTGGGGAGAACTAATGCCATCAAATAGAGGGAACTGTATCTCTCGAGAGAAAGGGTGGCTCCCAGGGCATTAGGGCAGTTGAGCAAGTCAGACCCTGAACACTGTTGCAAGTATCTCTGGACATGGCTCCTCGGGAAATGGAGATTGGCTGTCGGTGAGGGCCCCAAGGGGAGGGGAAAATGGATGTTAAATGGATGGAACCAAGGTAAATGTGGGGGCAAGAGAGGAGTTTCACGAGAGTACACAAGGATGGATATAAAACATGTAATATTACACCAAAAACATAGAGGGGATGACAGACTAATAATGTAAACCATAATATAAAACATAGGATAACTATAAATTTAGAAAACTGTATATCCTAAAGTATGGTCCACAATGTAAGCACAGATGTCACCTTGTTTGAAAGCTATTGTCTCAGAGTCTGTACATCAGTTTAAGTAAATATGATATGAATTAGTTATAAGAATATCGCTGTGGAAGGGAAAAGGTTTTATGTGGATGTGTGGGAGTACTGTATATTGTATATATGAATTACTGTGATCTAAGGCTCTTGTGAAGAGAAGCTCAATAATTAGGAAAAAAGAAAAGAAAACCATAGGATGTAGAATTTTTTCAAATCAATACGTATTCTAGACCTAACCTTTAAACTCATTGCTATATTCCATTTTACTAGTAAGGGAACCTGACATTATATTGGACTTTGCTTTTCAGGAAGTTTTGGATCACAGAGTGGTTCAACAATGGCAGCAGAGGAATACTGGTATGGGATGTTATTGACTGGCGATATATGGTTGACAGGGAGTTATACAGGGCATATGTCCAGGGTGCATGGTAATGTTTGGATATACTCATAGTGGAAACAATGAAAAACAACAGCTGTGGGGGTACTCGGTTCCTGGCTGGGAGTGCTCTGTCATGGTCCCTAGGGGAGCAGCAGCAGGCCCCCAGGTGCAACGGTAAGAACCAGGAAGGAATGAGGGTCCAGCAGTGAGCCCCTGATACTAATGACTATGCTTGTGAGCATATATGCCTGAAATAAGAACAAGGCCTAGGGAAGCGGACTTTGGCCCAGTGGTTGGGGCGTCCGTCTACCATATGGGAGGTCCGCGGTTCGGACCCCGGGCCTCCTTGACCCGTGTGGAGCTGGCCATGCGCAGTGCTGATGCATGCAGGGAGTGCCTTGCCACGCAGGGGTGTCCCCCGCGTGGGGGAGCCCCACGTGCAAGGAGTGCCCCCTTGGGGAAAGCCGCCCAGCGTGAAGGGAGGGTGCAGCCTGCCCAGGAGTGGCGCCGCCCACACTTCCCGTGCCGCTGACGACAATAGAAGCGGACAAAGAAACAAGATGCAGCAGGTGGACACCAGGAACAGACAACCAGGGGAGGGGGGGAATTAAATAAATAAATAAATAAATAAATAAATCTTTAAAAAAAAAAAAAAGAACAAGGCCTAGAGCAGCACTGTGCCTGGGAGTTTCCTCCTGACAGCCTTCATGTTACTCAAATGTGGCCAGTCTCAAAGCCAAACTCAGCATGTAGATGCAGTGCATTCCCCCCAGCGTGGGACATGACACTCTGGGATGAGCCTCCCTGGCACCAAGGGATCACTACCAAATACCAGCTGATGATGCAACTAGAAAATGACCTTGAATTAAAGGTTCAACGTGGACCAGCAGAATATCCCTGTCTACATATAATAACAGGACTTTAAAATGCTGTTTGACCTAATGTAAGGGGGAAATAGAAAGGAGAAAAGAGTTTATATGGCTATGAGTCTCTAAAAAAGAGTCTGGAGGTTGTCAGAAGGATTGCCCTCATGCACACCTGAGCAGAGTCTCAGAGACAGATAAAGTAGATAGAACCCCAGGTATTGGTTCTTTTGAGGGCTAAAGAGACCCACAGGTTCTATGGTCATGGCAGATGGGGTTCACTGCCATGTCAGTTGGCCCTTCTTTGGAGCTGGTGTTTCTGCATGATGGAACTGGACTCAGATGGGATCTCTTTTCACAAGACTTTCATGTTACTTTACTGGAATTGTAGTTGGTGCTGGGGTTTAAGATATATCTAGGGGATTTGAATCTCTGGACTGACAATATGATAGCCACGCCCTGAACCTCAACAGACTTCAACTCCTACACTCTGATTTATTGGACTTACCCCATTCAGCTAACACTGAGTTGAAGAATGTCAACCACCACAACATGGAGCCTAGAGTGCCTACAACTGAAAGCAGGAGGATTGCATCCAGTATCCATGTGGAATCTAAACCCCCTCTTGACATAGAAGTGCAATGGACACAACCAATCCAATGCCCACAGAGAAAATGTGGCATTGGTGTGGGAAAAGTGGCCATGGTGGCTGCTGGGTGTGGGGAATAGGAGGAAGAAATGAGATGTGAAGGCGTTTTCGGGACTTGGAGTTGTCCTCGGTGGTGCTTCACGGACAATTACAGGACATTGTAGATCCCCCCAGGGCCCACTGGATGGAACGTGGGAGAGTATGGGCTATGATGTGGACCATTGACCATGAGGTGCAGTGATGCCTAGAGGTGTACTTACCAAATGCAATGGATGTGTCATGATGATGGGAGAGAGTGTTGCTGTGGGGGGAGTGGGGGGTGGGGGCAGTTGGGTTGAATGGGACTTCATATTTTTTGAATGTAACATTTTAAAAAAAATGAATAAAAAAAAATTTGGGAAAGGTGTGAGAGGGAAAACCTGGGCTATATTGGAATCCCCCTGTATTTTTGATGTAATATTTATATAATTAAAGACTTCTTTTAAAACAAAATAAAATTAAATAAAAAAAATAAAGAAAATTTGTGATACGGACAATTACGGGACATTGTAGATCCCCCCAGGGCCCACTGGATGGAACATGGGAGAGTGTGGGCTATGATGTGGACCATTGACTAGGGGTGCAGTGATGCTCAGAGATGTAATTACCAGGTGCAATGGATGTGTCACGATGATGAGAGTGTTGCGGTGGGGGGAGTGGGGGGTGGGGGCGGGGGGGTTGAATGGGACCTCATATTTTTTCAGTGTAATTTTTAAAAAATAAATAAATAAATATATAAATAAAAAAAAAAGAAAATTTGTGATAAAAGCCCCCCCCCCCCCAAAAAAAAGAGGGAGGCTATAGAGGCCAGAAAGAGCTTCTCTTACTTATTTTTAATTTTCTCTTGTGTATTTCCTTGGTCTGCCATTAGATTGTGCATTTTAGCAGCTCTCCATTCAGTGCCTGGTGGGAGTGCATTTGTTGCAGTACAGAAGGATCAATGTGATAGAGCTTCCTGCCTGGAGGCTATGAGCCTGGTAATTCAAACTTTCTCTGGGACAGGTCGCCAGCCTTCTCTGGCAGCCTCCTCACTTTTTCTGGGGAGGAAATACCTCCACACCCCTCTCAGTCCCTATTAGTAGGGAAGGAAGTTGGGAGGGTCATATATCTTTAGTCCCTTGCTGGCTCCCAAGGCAAACAATGGTGTGGCCCTACTGGAAGGCCTCCTGGGACACAACAGACCAAATTTGTGAGTCAAAACTTGAGTCAGCATTAGGCTGTTTATCTCTCTCTCTCCTCTTTCTAGGAAAGGTGGGTCATCAACAATCAATCCTGGCCAGAAGAGAGGGAGATTGCAAGGGTTGGATTTCTTGGGTCCTGTGCTGGTTCCCAGGGGAAACCATGGTGTGGTCCCACCTGACCAGGAAGGGCTGGTGGAACTCAGCAGACCAAATTTGCATGTCAGAAGCTGAGAGTCTTAGACCCTCTCTCTCCCTTTTCCTGTGGTGATGGATCCCTGGAGCCCCCTTTTTCTGTAACCACAAACCCAGAGGCCTGAGTGTTTCAAATTGTGTTTAGTTGGGGGAGGGTGCCAGCAGCAGCAGCTGCTGGTTTCAACTCACATTTCTGTCATCGCCATTCCCCTCCCTTGTCTCTCTCTCTTCTGGGAGGTGTCCAACCTTTGCCTGGTGTCCTAAACCCTAGAAGATCTCCATTCCCTTCCCTTTTGTAGCTTCTAGTGGTCATCCACATTTCTTGGTTTGTGGCTCCTTCAGCCATCTTTAAAGTGTATCACTCCAACCTCTTTTTCCACTGTCACTGCTATTTCTCCTTCTTTGGCTTTCCTGCCTCCATCTTTCCTTTGTAAGTGTCCTGTGATAAACCTGTACAATCATCCCATGTCAAAGACCTTAAGTTATTCACCCATTCAAGGTCCCTTTACCACGTAAGGTAACATTCACAGGTTCTGGGGGTTAGGATGTGAATGTCTTTGAGGGGCCATTCTTCTGTCCAGCACAAGATAATGCTCTCCAAAGAAATTTAAATTAAATATATTTATTGAAATTTTAAAAGCAAGCCTGTGGAACACAGCTTCATAGGGGAGAGAGAAAATAGGGAACATATTTGAAAGTAAAGACACATTTCTCTTTGTGTGAAGAACCTGATGAAGTCAAGTAATGGTTTTAGTTGTTTGTGACTTTTGAAGGCAGAAAGCATTTTGATGCCTTGACAGTGAAAAACTGATGGATGTGAGAACAGGGAGGAGTAGCTAGAAGACAAAAAGAAAGGGTTAGGTGTGTTTGAAATATTCTCTCAGTTGGTGCTTTTTACACAAACACTAGAGGAAGGCAACCACTTGAACGTTCTTCTGATGAGATTTTGTGTCCATGTTTGTTCCAGAAATTAGTTCATTTGTATACTGATGACCAGGAGAGATACAGAAATGGCTCATTTTTGTTGTCCACTCTCCACTCCAATTAAGCCATGAAAGTTACATATTTATGTGGCTTTAAGCTATCTTCTAGGTTCATCAGTCACAGGTTTTTGATCATTCATGGATGAAAGGTTTTCTTTCCAATTTTATCCCAAATTAGATTAAATTTTTCTTTCATGATATGTTAAAAGTTACTCTCTTCCACCCTCAAGCTGAACTCAGTCCATAAAAGCAATAACTTCACTCCAGCATGAGACATGACTCCCAGGGATGAGCCTCCCTGGCATAGAGGGATAGCTACCAACTACCAGCAAGCAATGCATCTGGAAAACAAACAAACAAACAAACATGGAAAAAACCAAACACTTTCACCAAAAGTGGGAAAAGCTAAAGACAAATGAGTTTGTATGGCTAAGAGAACTCAAAGTGAGTCAGGTGGCCCTCCCAGAGGTAACACCTATGCACATCTCAACAGGATCTCAATAAGAGCCAAAGTAGATATGATCCCAAACATCAAACTCCTCAGGGATATGGAGACATCCAGACACTATTGTCAGGGCAGATAGCTCAGGAATTTGCCCACTTGCCAGTAGGGATATTCTGGTATTTATGCTCCACGGTGTGACTGAGTTAGACTCTGCAGTGGTTTCCCTATGCATGACTCTTCTGTTCTATTCAAACCTATAATTAGTAATAGAGTTGGTAAGCATACATCCAAGAAAGTTACATCTTTGGGCTGTCCATGTGCCAACTGAGCCCTGAATTTCAAAGGAGTTGCAACACCTACTCTCCAGTTCAATGGACTCACTCAGGACAAACAATGGGGAGGGGATAATGGACAAACAACATACCAAGAAACTGAGAGTGCCTACAACTACAAACAAGAGAGTCCCATCTACTGGATGTACGGGATCAAAACCCCACTCAGTTAATGGTGGAGTGGGCATCACAATCCCAGACTCCTCAGGATTGGGAAATGAATTATGGACTAAAATAAACTTACTAGTATTCTGCTGTCGACTACTTGTGAATCTAGCAATGGAAAGTATTCCATTGTTGTGCAGGCAATGACTCATGGATGTTCTGGGTTTAGGGAGAGGGAAAAACAGGTGTAATAGGGGGTCATTTTTGGGACTTGGGAATCATTTGAATGACATTAGTACATCAGATACAGGCCATTATATATCTGGCCACAACCTATAAAATCAAATGGGAGAGAATGTAAACTACAATGTAAACTATAATCTATGCTTTGTGGCAATACTTCGAAATGTGTTCATCAATTGCAATGAATATACTACACGGATGAAAGATGTTGCTACTGTGGTAAAATGTGGGAGGGGTGGGAGTGGGCATATGGGAATCCCCTACATATTCTCTGTAACATTTATGTAATCGAAGTATCCCTTAAAAAATAAAAAAAAGTGGAAAAAAGTTACTTATTAAATAAATAATGTTATTTTGTATTATATAAAATGCTTTAGCAATGCATGAGATATGTTGGAAAGATTTTTTACTTTGGTATTTGATAAACTAGACTTGTGCTGTCTGATATGGTAGCCATTTATTAAAATAAAATAAAATAAAATAAAATAAAATAAAATAAAATAAAATAAAAATATCATCCCTCAGTTGTACCAGGCACATGTGGCTAGTGGCTTCCATTTAGGATAGTGCAGATACAGAATATTTTCATCATCATAGAAATTTCAATTGGACAGCATGCTTCTAGATTTTAATTTTGGCTCCCAATTTAAAAATTACATGATAGTGATAAAATCTTCATCCTTCAAGTTAATTCTTCAACAGCAAGAAAAAAAGTGATGGCTGATTCATAGTTTTCTTTGCAATGGTTAAAGTTAGCTAATAAATATAAAGTTTCTGAAATAATATCTGAAACTTACTAGATCCTTAAAAAAAAACCCAAAAACACAACCAATCCAATGTCCACATAGAAAAGGTGGCATTGGATTGGGAAAAGTGGGCATGGTGGCTGATGGGTATGGGGAAAGGCAGGAAGAGATGAGAGGTGGAGGCGTCTTTGGGACATGGAGCTGCCCTGGATGGTGCTTCAGGGGCAATCACCGGACATTGTAAATCCTCCCAGGGCCCACTGGATGGAATGGGGGAGAGTATGGGCCATGATGTGGACCATTGACCATGAGGTGCAGAGGTGCTCAAAGATGTACTTACCAAATCCAATGGATGTGACATGATGATGGGAATGAGTGTTGCTGGGGAGGCGGGGGGAGAGGTGGGGTGGGGGTGGTGGGGTTGAATGGGACCTCATATATATATATATTTTTAATGTAATATTATTACAAAGTAAAAAAAAAAAAACAAAAAAACCCCAAAAGACCTGCCTGCTGTTTCCCCATGTCTCCCTGTCTCAGAGTTACAGACAAATATAAAGATAAGAGTGGCTTTGTCAGAATATGAAGATCTAGTCTGCTTTTGTCACTCAAGTTTTTAAAAAAGGCACTCTAAGAAGTTCTGACAATTCCCAAAGTCTCTCTAAAGTTCTTATCCCAAGCATAAATCTTCAGAGATTTATTTATTAACTACTGATATATGGCCAAAGAACATTGTTTTAGTAGTTGGGACTTGAAGACCAAAATAAACCCAAGAACAATGGATTTTTTCTTGATTGTAAAAATAAAGTTAGTATGGGGAAGTGGATGTGCCTTAAGCAGTTGGGCATCTGCCTACAGCACGAGAAGTCCCAGGTTCAGTTTCTGGTGCCTACTAAAAAGAAGATGCACAAACAACAGAAAATCAGACACAGAGAGCAGACCACAAACTCAAACAATATGATTGGGGATAAATAAAATAAAACTTTTCAAAAAAGTAATTATTAGGACAAGAGAAGAAGAATTTCCTTTTATAAGAAGCACTGCAATGACACTGAATGATCAAGCACCCCCAAACCTAACCCTGGTGACCTGGAAGCATCTATGTTAAATGCATATCCACTCACCTAATTGATATTCTGGGGACAGGTGTCTGTAAAAGAAGATGACATAATAAATGATTTGTTCCCCATGCAAAAACGTCATAAAACATATTGTCTGAAGTAGGATCAATTGGTTTCTTTTTTTAAAACTTGTAATAACCAAGTTATTATGTGTATTTTTGTTAACTTCTAAAGAGATATTCAAAGGGGGAAAAAACATCTTGTGAAAAGACAATTTCCCATTTGCCCCATTTGAATCTACTAAAAGCAATGGAATAACCAAGACAGAAGTTTTGCAAACATGATTGAAAGGGAGTTCATGGGAAGGACTCAGGGTACAGCAGCAACAAGTTTTCTCTCTATATTATATGTATGTATGTTTGTATGTATCTTACAGATGTACCCACATCAACATCAAAAAAAGGAAGAGTATTACAGCAGTACATGACCTTGGCAAGTTTGAGATTCTTCCTCCTGAAGCCCTGACTTATGAGCCTGCACTTTAGAATATCTGAGAACAGTTGCAAAAGAGAGGGAAAAAGAAGGAAAAAGGCACTTAACAGGACAAAGCCCTGACTAGAGCATGTTTTGAGAAGTAATAAGCATTTTTACAGGGATAAGAAATGATTTACAAGGAGCTGAACTTTTCCCCTTAACTTTTTTCTTTTTTAAACATTTATTTATTTATTCATTCAATCCCCCGCCCCGTTGTCTGTTCTCTGTGTCTATTTGCTGCGTCTTGTTTCTTTGTCCGCTTCTGTTGTCGTCAGCGGCACGGGAAGTGTAGGCGGTGCCATTCCTGGGCAGGCTGCACTTTCTTTCGCCCTGGGCGGCTCTCCTTACGGGTGCACTCCTTGCGCGTGGGGCTCCCCTACGCGGGGGACACCCCTGCATGGTGCGGTACTCCTTGCGCGTATCAGCACTGCGCATGGGCCAGCTCCACACAGGTCAAGGAGGCCCGGGGTTTGAACCGTGGACCTCCCATGTGGTAGACGGCCGCCCTAACCACTGGGCCAAGTCCGTTTCCCTCCCCTTAACTTTTTAAAGATTTATAATTTATTTATTTAATTCCCCCCCTTGTGGCTTGTTTGCTGTCTGCTCTCTGTGTCCATTTGCTGCGTGTTCTTCTGTGCCTGCTTGTTTCTCTTTGTTGCGTCATCTTGCTGCGCCACCTCTCTGTGGGCGAGGGCCATCAACTCTCTGCGGGCGCAGGCGAGCCTGCCTTCACAAGGAGACCCTGGGACGCCAATTCTGGACCTCCCATACGGTAGACGGGAGCCCAAGAGATTGAGCCACAGCCTCTTCCTTCCCCTGAACTTTTATAAGATAAAATTGCATAACATGTTTGTATTCATTAACCTATTATTGCATTTCCCTTTTGCTTCATTATTCCAAAAACAAAATGCTCTCAAAAGCAAAAAAACAAAACAAAAAAACCATCATGCAAAACAAAACAATAAAACAAACATACATGTGCAATAGAAAAAGGCATTTGTACTTTAAAAAGTGCTTTCATACATAAAAGAACACATTTTATTATCACATGAAATCTATGGTTAAAAAGAAGACAGCGACGTACCTGTTCCACTGATTTTAATAATATTTTTTACTGGAACAACCATTTCCTTTATCCTCACTTTGTACCTCTCATAGTCTTTAGGGCGCAGGTCGTGGCTTCTGGCTTGAATAGGAGGACAAGATTTGGAATGCCTACTCATTGGATTCCTGAGAAAGTCTCAATATGAAACAGAAAGTTGATGCCAAGAGACAAAGCGTTCTTAGGCCAGTTATAAATGGAGAGAACGACCCTATTTGAGTCTGTGGTCTGCCCTGCCCCTTGAGTAAGGGAACCTTCATCCTTTTTTTCTAGCAAACTGCCAAGCTCCCTTCCCCTGGGGTTCTAACTCAAGTTCAGGTGTTCAGAGGCAGGGGCAGATGGCTTGATTCTGGATTCATGGACCTGGGATGTCAGGTGCCAAATCCCACACGGAGCACCCCATGCCCATTCCTTCCTCTCAGCTGGCCAGAACGAGCTGGTGTTTCACAGGGATGGCTGAGGTCCCAGGAGGGAGGTTGAAAGTCACGGGTGTAGTTCCCAAGGATGACATTTCTTCCTCATTTCCCCAAAAGCTGAACCTCATGACTGGGGACCCAAAAGGGAATCTCTCCTATGCCCTATGAGTGATTTAGAGATTGGAGAACCTTTCGCAATCTCTGCTTCTGTTCCAATGTCCTTTCTCCAAATGTGAATCCTTCCAGAAGAAACACTTTACAATTTGGAGACGGCCTCTCACCATAAGGGTGTGTGTTAAAATTGGATCAGCTTAACCATAAAGGTGTTGTTAAAATCTGATTGGGACACTCCGTAGAGCAGTGGTTCCCAAATCTCTCCTCACATCTGGGGATCTTTGAAAAATTCAGACGCCAAGGCAACTACCCAGACCAATTAAAATACAATCTCTCGGGGTGAGACACATGTATGAGTATGTTGGAAAACTGCCCAGGTTTCCTCAAGAAATAAACAGCATTACCATATGACTTAGCAATTCCATGCCTGTGTATATATCCCAAAGATTTGAAAACTTGTGCTTAAACAAAAACTTATACACAAATGTTCTTAGTAGCATTTTTCACAATAGCCAAAGGATGGAAGAACCCAGATGCCCACCAACTGATGTCCGGATAAACAAATTGTGGTATCGTCATACAACGGAACTTTATGCACTCATAAAAAGAATGAAGTACTGATATATGCTACAACCTGGATGTACTTTGAAAATATTGTGCTACATGAAAGAAGCCTGGCACAAAATTTCATATATTGTGTGATTTCATTCATAGGAAATATTCAGAATAGGCATGTTCTTAGAAACAGAGAAGCAGTTAGTGGACTACAGGGGGTGAAGGTGGCTGAGAGAATGGTAACTGCTAATAGGTATGGGGTTTCTCTTTGGGGTGATGAAAAGATTCTGTAACTAGAGAGAGGTGATGGTTGCACAACACAGTGAATGTACTAAATGGCATTGAATTATGTATTTTAAAATGGTAAAATTTAAGTTATGTGTATTTTATCATCATCATAATAATAAAAATCGAAAGACAAAAACCTTCCCAGATGTCATTGTGGAAACAAGTTTGGGAATCACTGCATTAGAGAATTATATTTCAAGTTCTTTACTCTGCTGGGAGAAAGCCAAAGAAATGAGATAATCATAGTGATAATCAGAGTCATTTCTGATGGATCTGAGCTTCTTTTTCAAAATTTATTTTTAAATGTACATACAGTGAAATGTACTTCTTTGAGTATGTTAGAAAAATTCTATGAGTTTTGACGAATGCACAGTTGTGACCCCACCAGTGAAGATACAGGACAAGTCCCTCACTTCCAACAAATTCCCACGCGCTGCCCCCTTGTGGTCAAACACTCCTCCACCCCTACCCCAGGACACTGGCAGCTCTGACTCCCACTGCTACAGTTCTGTGTTTTATAGAACGTTCTACAAATGGAATCATATGCTGTGTAGCCATTTGCATCTGGCATTTGAGATTCATCCATGTTGATGGATGTTTCAGTAGTTCATTCCTGCTGATTTCTGAGTAATAGTCCACATTACGGCTGTACCACAGTTACAAAACTGGGTTGTTTCCAGATTTTGGTATTTATGAATAGAGTGGCTATAAACCTTCTGTGTAAACGTGAGTTTTCATTTCTCTGGGGTAAATATCCAGGAGTGGAATTTCTGGGTCATTTGAACTTTTCTTTTCTTTCTTTTTTTTTTTTAAGGAAGTATTGGGGATTGAACCCACAGCCTTGTGACGGGAGGCAGGCACTTAACACTGATCTACACTCGGTACCCTGAACATCTTTTTGTATCTCACACCTCCCACCCAACCCTACAGCTTCCCACATAATTCCAAATTAAAATGTCTATTATGGGAGGTTCAGACAAGGATGGAAGGAAAGAGGTATTAATTCCCCTACCCCCACCTCATATCAGTATCTCAAGAAAAACAGTGAGCTGTATCATAGTTTCCTTTCAGGGAATGTGACACATTTCTATTCATTCTGTTAGAACCTTCTGACAGAATAAATACCAGGGTGTCCTCCTCATTCCTAACCACAAAACCAGATACTAGCAGATGCCTAGAGAATATGTTCATGAATCTTCATTACCCCCAAGGGGTGAGGATGAGATACCTACCAAGGGCAAGTAGCAGGGATGTCACCTGGCCCTCCTCACTTCTGTTGGCAAGAAATAGGATGCATGCATATTTGTTTGTCTCCATGACATCAACAGGTGAGCCCTGAGTCTGTGAGTGAAAGATAGAAAGATACAACAACTTGCCTTAATGCTGGAAAGAATTAATTCATGACATTTTAGGCATCATGACTTATCCTTAGTATCAGGCAGGGCACCCCACAACAGCCTCCCTCAGATGCATCAGGGACCTTTGGAGTCTATTTCAAGGAAATTGAGGAAAGAAAATATTGACTCTATTCTTAGTTTTCCTTACACTGATGAACTTACTTATTAGCTCAATATTTCCAGAAAAGCGTTTGGTCGTGTTATCAGCTCAAGCTACTTAGCCTTGAGGTTTTTGGCAATTTGGAAATTAGACCTGGAATTTCCTTGTATATCTCCTGGATTGCCAGGCTGGGATATTACCATGGCCTAAAACAGTATTGAGTTTCTCTCAAGTTTTGATATGACTGGTGCTCAAAATAAACATTGATGGAGTACCCATTCTTCAATTATTTATCCTTTCCAAAATTTATCAGTAACTAGGAAGCCAGATGTTTTTAAGCGAAGATAATATTGCAGAGAAAAGAATAAACAGATGTCTGCTGCCACACAGCTGCCATTTTGTTGAGGGAAGAAAATAAAGAAATAAATAAGAACGCAACATGTCAGTGGGTGAAATTTACTGGTTACATGATTTATTTAGAAACAGAGCAGGAAAAAGATGTGGAGAAAAGTGGCTCAGTGCTGTACTGGATGGGGTGTCACAGCAGGCCTTGCTGAGGGGTGACATATGTCAGAAATGCTAAAGAAATGTGGGGGGAGGGACCTGTAGATATCCAGGGAAGAACATTCCAGAAAGAGAGCAGAAACAGCATGTGCCAAGACCCTGCAGAATGAATGTGGGTGGTGTTTGAAGACAGAATGCCATGCAGCTGAGGTGGAGGGAGCATAAAGTATGGGTGTGGAGAGGAGGCCAGAGGCGGTCCCAGAAAGGCAATCCCCAAAGCTGGGATGTCCTCAGCACTCTTTAGGCATGACTGCATTGAAGTCCAACAATGACCCTGGAAGATGGTATCCTTCCAATGTTTTCTTTTAAGATTGACACTTTTTTTTTGTTTACAAATCAATTTTATTGATGCATATTAATAATTGTTCCAATCTTCAGATGAAATCGTAGATGCTGAGAGTTGTTGCATGATACTTAATGCTCTTGTGCTAATAAATGGAAATTCTGGAACAGCTACTATCCAATACGGCAGTCATTCCCACATGTGGCTGCCGAGCACTTGAAAGGTGGCAGTTCTGAGATGAGAGGTGCTGAAGGTGTGAGCTTCATTCTGGATTTCCAAACTTTAAAATAACTCACTAATAATTTCATTGTACTGATTACTAATACTGAAGCATTTAATCATACAATCACATATTGGGCTAAATTAAATATATGGTGGGTTAAGTAAAAGATTGTACTAAAATCAAGTTCACCTATTATTTCTTACTTTTCATATGTGGCTGCTACAAAATAAAAATTCTATATGTAACTCATATTATATTTCTATTGGGCAGCACTCTTCAAGAATATAAGGTCAGACAGGCCTGGCACAAAATATTGCAATTTTTCTGTACTGTGCTTGGTTTGAGGGAGTTAAGAAGATTTTTCTAAGGTTCAAATCCTAGGATGATGGATTCTTTCATTCACAAAAATACATCTTTGGATGCATAATTTATGAGTTTTCATTAAAACATTACCAATTAAAATGAAACTATTTTATTGCTAATTACAACAACTTTTGATTTTCACATTGCTCTCCCAATATCATTTTTCAAAGCAAGCATTCTATAGACCTCTATCTCTTGGAGCACTGTGGAAATTTCCTTATAAGCTAACTTATCTAATTAGTCACTGTAAAATGAGCTTGCACAACATTGCAATGTTTCTAATATTGAACATACTAGTGAACAGAGGATAAATTCATAAGCTACATTTTCTAGTTGGTACCACTGATTATAGATCAGTGCCTGTCCTTACTGCCCTTCTACTGTCCAGGTCGGCACCAACATTTTACAGAGGTTAAAACCATAGCTCTCTTAATCTATGTCTGCCTCTAAGACAATGTCAGACGTTTTGCAGCTGTCATCTCCCTGGTTATAGAGACCTTGAGATAACCCAGTTCTTCTTTGTTATTCACAACTGTACTAGAGTGCACACTAGAAGCAAGAAAAAGGAAGGGAGGACGTGATGGCAGAAGATGTGGCAGGGAAAGGCAACAAGAGAAATAAATTTAGAAGAGAGCATATGTACATTGAGGAGAGAAAATAAGTTATTTTGGGGAACTGTGGCAGTATGACATTATTTATGAATTCCAAAAGGAAATATTGATTATGTTTATAGCCTGGCTTTTTCCTCTAGGCATGATGCCCTTTGATTGATTTACATTCAAAGGCTGGATGTTTACTTGATTAAATGAAGATTTAGGGATTTGATTCGACCATGTCTTTAGGGTTTGCAGGGTTGAATGTTCCCTCACCCCTTTGGTAGGTTACATAACAGATGATAATCAAGAACACACAGAAGTAGATACACAGAAGGAGATACGCAAGAAAAGAGGAAGGGAGCGCTGTAGACATGGAGGAGGATCCTGCAGCCCCTGGAAGACAGAGGAGCCATTCACTTGATTGTTTACAGTAGACCCTGTGGAGGGAGCAGGGTGGCTGAGCTTGGGAAGAATCGAACCCTCCAGCCTATGGCTGAGTTCGGAAGGAGTGGGACCACGGAGCCTTGAGAGAGAGAGGAAGGTTGAACCCTACAAGAGATTGCCTGCCATCTTGCTTCAACACATGGCAACAGACTTTGGTTGATGAAGTACTTCTTATGGTACATTGAGTTGGACTCTTTAGGGTCTTGTAAGATTCTACCTCCCAAAAATACCTTTTATAAAAGCCAACAGATTTCTGGTACTTTATATCAGCACCCCTTTGGCTGACAAATACAGGAACCAATTAAGACTCAGCAATGAGGTGTCAAATGTTGACTGGAAGGCTTAGGGTCAAACCCACCATTAGTCCATTTCATCTCTACACTTCTGGTGGCCACAAATATAGCTGCCAAGTCATTGAAATGTACAGGGATGAAATTCAAACACAAATCATCACTTTATTTATTATTTATTTAATTTTATTATTATTTTTAGATACTGGGACAGGGAATTAACCTGAGACTTCATATGTGGGAATCTGGCACTTAAACACTGAGCTACACCAGCTCGCCAAATCATCATTTTTAATCTACTAGAACATATATACCAAGCGTATGAACCTGAAAATTTATATCACAGGGTGTTCAAGAGTAGCATCCTTTAGAGCACTTTCAAGTTACTGGGTTATGAGTCTCAAATGGTTTTAAAGAAAACTCTGCATAATACGAATACTTTGATATTTCTTCCCTAATATAATACTGCTGAATATACTAAGTTTTATTGTTACATTATGTTAAAATTTCAACCTAAGCATAGATCTTAAACATGATTTTCTAAAGGATAGCTTATAGTGTGGTTGGTTTTCTATATAGATTACCAAAAAAGAAAAAAGAAAATAAAAGAGAAATTTGGTATTTTCATTCCTCATAACCCTATTAAAACCACTTTTTAGACTTTGGTTATTAAGTATCTCTATTTTTTCCTTTATGGGTGAAGCCTAATGAATAAACGTGCTCTGCACATTTCTCCAAGCACTCAGATTCAGTGAGGAGGCTCCTGTCCTCAGTGTTCATCTCTTTACACATGCAGAAAGGAAGCTGGTTTGTTGCACAGAGTGGATTGCAGGGATCAGGCTATGAACCATCGCTTCTCAACTCTAGGTAATAGCACCAATTCATTATCATTTCATTTTGCTGGCTTTCATGGAAACTCTTGAAATCTCTGGGTCATTTGGAAAATAGCATAGATTTTCAGGGACAAAGGCTCTGAAACCAGACATCCTGTGTGGAAATCTTGGCTCTGCGTGTCTTTGGGAAGTCTTTGTAATCATGATGAGCCTGCTTCATACTCTCTTTAGCCATTTCTTATTGTGAGCAATAAATAAATGAGTGCCTGCAAAGCCATTCTCATATTTCTTTGCTTAGAGGAAGCTTTTTAGGGATGTTGTCATGGTTGTCATTGCTATAATAAAAACTGCAATAGTATCTGAAAATAAAATGAGCACAGTTCACAAGGGCCAGTCATACTTACAGTGCATGCTGTACCAGGTATACCCAGATTTCTTTGCGTGGACAGTGAACTTTTGGCAAGTACAATTAACCCTTGAAAATGAAACAATGCCAAATTAATGAAAAATCACTGAATTCATTCATTGAAAGAAATACTTAACTAACATTTACAAGTGGCACTTTTAAAAGACATGTAATCTGTTTATTTTGTTATGCCTTCAGAAAATTCTTTGATCCATGAAAAACCTGGACATGAAGAAAATACCATTCCCAGCAAAGATGGAAATGGCCAAGGCTATGCGGTTGCTATGTGCAGTGGTCTAGCCCTGGCTGCTTTCATTTCTTTGTTTTGATTGAGATGGAACAAATGTTCATTAAAGTATATTCATACATGAATAGCAGGATTAAGATTTACATATATCATGTAACCACCATAACCAACCTAAGAATGCAACATCTCAAGAAATTCAGGAGACTCTCTCTCTCTCTTTTTTATTTTTTAAAGATTTATTTTATTTATTTCTCTCCCTATCCCCCCAGTTGTCTGTTCTCTGTGTCCATTTGCTGGGTGTTCTTATTTGTCCGCTTCTGTTGTTGTCAGCAGCATGGGAATCTGTGTTTCTTTTGTTGTGTCAGCTTTCCATGCGTGCAGCCCCATTCCTGAGCAGGCTGAACTTTCTTTCACACTGGGTGGCTTTCCTTACAGGGTGCACTCCTTGCGCATGGGGCTCCCCTATGTGGGGGACACCCGTGCGTGGCAGGGCACTCTTTGCACGCATCAGCACTGGGCATGGGCCAGCTCCACACGGGTCAAGGAGGCCCGGGGTTTGAACTGCGAACCTCCCATGTGGTAGATGGATGCCCTAACCACTGGGCCAAGTCCGCTTCCCAGGAGACTCTCTTTTGAGTCCTCTCACCTAGTAACTCACCAAAAGAAGCTGCTATGCTGACCTCTCTTAGCATGGATGAATTCACCTTCTTTAGACATTTGCACTTGTGGAAGAGTACAATGTGGTACAAACTCATTTGCACCTGGCTTTTTCCACTCAGTATTCTGCCTATGAGATTCAGCTATGTCTCACAGCATTAATTTATTCTTTTTCACTGCTCTGTACTATTCTAGCCTATGAAGCCATTGCAATGTGTTCATGCATTTTACAGGTGTGATACATTCAGGCTGTTTCTAGGTTTGACTGGATACTATGAATGCTATGACAGATCATTTACAGAATTTTTTTTTTTAATTTTTTAATTTTTTATTGACTTTGTAATAATATTATATTAAAAATATATATGTGAGGTCCCATTCAACCCCATCCCCCCACCACCCCTCTCCCCCCCCCCCCAACAACACTTGTTCCCATCATCATGACACATCCATTGGATTTTGTTAAGTACATCTTTGGGCACCTCTGCACCTCATATACATTGGTTCACATCATAGCCCATACTCTCCTCCATTCCATCCAGTGGGCCCTGTGAGGATTTACAATGTCCGGTGATTGTCTCTGAAGTACCATCCAGGGCCGCTCCATGTCCCAAAGACGCCTCCACCTCTCATCTCTTCCTGCCTTTCCCCATACCCTTCGTCCACTATGTCCACTTTTCCCATTCCAATGCCACCTCTTCTATGTGGACATTGGATTGGTTGTGTCTATTGCACCTCTATGTCAAGAGGAGGGTCAGATTCCACCTGGATGCTGGATGCAATCCTCCCATTTTCAGTTGTAATCACTCTAGGCTCCATGGTGTGGTGGTTGTCCTTCTTCAACTCCATCTTAGCTGAGTGTGGTAAGTCCAATAAATCAGATTGTAGGTGCTGGAGTCTGTTGAGGCTCAGGATCTGGCTATCACATTGTCAGTCCAGAGATTCAAATCCCCTAAATATATCTTAAACCCCAACATTAACTGCACCTCCAGCACATTGGCATGAAAGTCTTATGAAGGGAGATCCCATCTGAGTCCAGATTCATCACACATAAACACCATTTCCAAAGAGGGGCCATCTGCCCTGGTAGTTAACCCCATCGGCCATGACCATAACTCCCATGGGTCTCTTTAGCCCTCAAAGGAACCAATATCTGGGGGTTGTATCTGCTTTATCTGTCTCTCTGACTCTGCTCAGTTGTGCATGAGGGCAAACCTTCTGCCAGCCTCCAGACTCTTTTTTAGAAACTCGTAGCCATATAAACTCATTTCTCCTTTCCATTTCCCCCTTACTTTAGGTCAAACAGCATTTTAAAGTCATGTTATTATATGTAGACAGGGATATTCTGCTGATCCGCATTGAACCTTCCGTATAAGGTCATTTTCCAGTTGCATCATCAGTTGGTAGTTGATAGTGGTCCCTCGTTGCCAGGGAGGCTCATCCCCGGGTGTCATGTCCCACGCTGGGGGGAAGGCATTGCATTTACATGCTGAGTTTGGCTTCGAGACTGGCCACATTTGAGTAACATGAAGGCTGACAGGAGGAAATTCCCAGGCACAAAGTTGTTCTAGGCCTTGTTCTTATTTTGGGTTTATCAGCTCACAAGCATAGTCATTAGCATCAGGGGCTCACTGTTGAACCCTCACTCCCTCCCGGTCCCCGCCACTGTACCTGGGAGACTGTCGCTGCTCCCCTAGGGACCACGACAGAGCACCACTGGCCAGGAACCCAGTACCACCCCTGCTGTGGTTTTTAATTGTTACCACTATGAGTATATCCAAACATTACCATGCACCCTGGACATATGTTCTGTACAGCTCCCTGTCAGCCATATATCACCTGTCATTGGTACCCCATACCAGTATCCCTCCATTGCCATTGTTGAAACACTCTGTGATCCAGAACTCCCCGAAATTTGAAGCCCAATATAATTTCATGGTCCCTTACTAGGGAATGGCATATAGCGATGAGCTTAAAGGATAGATAAAGAACTTGGATAAAGTTAGATAAAGAACTTAGATAAAGAATGTTGACTTGAAAAAATTCCACATCCTATCTTTTTCTTTTTCCCCCCCCCCCCCCTAATTATTCAGCTTTTCTTCACAGGAGTCCTAGACCACAGCAATGTATATATATAATATACAGCACTCCCACACATCCACCAGAAAACCTTTTCCCTTCCACAGTGATACTCTTACGCCCTATTCATATCATATTTACTTAAAGTGATGTACAGAGTCTGAGACATTAGCTTTCTAACAAGGTGACATCTGTGCTTACATTGTGGTGCATACTTTAGGATACACAGTTCTTTACATTTTTAGTTATCCTATGTTTTACATTATGGTTTACATTATCAGTCTGTCATCTCCTATATGTTATAGTGTAATATTACATGTTTTATATCCATCCTTGTGTACTCTCAAGAAACTCCTCTCTTACCCCCCATTTACTTTGGTTCCACACATTTAACGTCCATTTTCCCTTCCACCTTGGTGTCCTCAGTGATAGCCAACCTCCGTTTCCTGAGGAGCCACTTCCAGAGATAGATGGAATAGTGTTCAGGTCCTAACTTACTCAACTGCCCCAATGCCCTGGGAGCCACCCTTTCTCTCGAGGGATACAGTTCCCTCTATTTGATGGCATTAGTCCTCCCCAGGATGTGGGTCCACCCCCACTCTCACTACTTGGGTTTCTACCCCATGGTGTCACCCACTCTGGCAGAATGAGCATTTAGACATTCCCCAGGAGTCCGTCCTGCATCAGACCCTCCCCCCGAGCATTCTAAACAGGTAACCCTCTTTATTATATTTTGATATGATTTTCTCGGCATTTTACTCTCCACCAACACCTGACCCTCTCCTGGTTCGTATGCTACCCCTCCCTCCCCCCACTTTTGGGCAACGTTACCCATCCGTCCCTCCCCAGCCACCCTCAAACCCGCAAAGCCCCAAGCAAAGGCAACCCCTTGCCCCCCTTTTATCTCTTCTTTGTGTTCATACTTACCACCATCTCGTCTTAAATTCGACCCCTGCAGACATCGGCTCATATCCTTCCTCCACCCTCCGATTTCCTGTAAGCCTATCGTTCAGTCTCTTGCTATCTAGGGCAGCTTGGTTATTTCATATCATTGAGGTCATGTAGTATTTGTCCTTCAATGTCTGGGTTGCTTCACTCAACATAAGGTTCTCAAGATTCATCCATGTTATCACATGTGTTTGTAGTGTGTTTGTTTTTACAGCCGAGTAGTATTCCATTGTGTGTATATACCACATTTTATTGATCCACTCATCTGTTGATGGGCATTTGGGTTGATTCCAACTTTTGGCAATAGTGAACAATGCTGCTATGAACATTGGTGTACATATATCGGTTTGTGTTCTTGTTTTCAGTTCTGCTGGGTATATACCCAGCAGTGGTATTGCTGGGTCATATGGCAAATCTATGGCTAGTTTTTTGAGAAACCGCCATACTGTCCTCCAGAATGGTTGGATCCTTCTGCATTCCCACCAGCAGTGGATGAGTGTTCCCCTTCCTTCACATCCTCTCCAGCACTTGTATTCTTCTGTTTTTTTCATAGCTGCCAATCTTATGGGTGTAAGATGGTATCTCATTGTAGTTTTGATTTGCATTTCCCTGATAGCTAGAGATTTGGAACATTTTTTCATGTGCTTTCTTGCCATTTGTATTTCATCTTCGGAGAAGTGTCTGTTTAAGTCTTTTTCCCATTTTTTAAATGGGTTGTTTATCTTTTTATTTTCAAGATATAGGAGTTCTTTATATATGCAAGTTATAAGTTTCTTATCAGATATATGGTTGCCAAATATTTTCTCCCACTGTGTGGGCTCCCTTTTTACTTTCTTGACAAACTCCTTTGAGGTGCAGAAGGCTTTAATTTTGAGGAAGTCCCATTTATCTATTAGTTCTTTTGCTGCTCGTGCTTTTGGTGAGATATTCATAAATCCATTTCCTATTACAAGGTCCTGTAGATGTTTCCCTACACTGCTTTCTAAGGTTTTTATGGTCTTGGCTCTTATATTTAGGTCTTTGATCCATCTTGAGTTGATCTTTGTATAAGGTGTGAGATGGTAATCCTCTTTCATTTTCTACATATGGCTATCCAGTTCTCCAGGCACCATTTGTTGAATAGGCCACTCTCTCCCAGTTGAGAGGGTTTGGTGGCTTTATCGAATATTATGTGGTTGTATATGTGAGGTTCTATATCAGAGCTTTCAATTCGATTCCATTGGTCTATGTGTCTCTCCTTATGCCAATACCATGCTGTTTTCACCACCGTGGCTTTATAGTATGTTTTGAAGTCAGGTAGTGTGATTCCTCCAATTTCGTTTTTCTTTTTCAGTATGTCTTTGGCTATTCGGGGTCTCTTTCCTTTCCAAATAAATTTCATAGTTAGTTTTTCTAGTTCCTTAAAGAAGGCTGTGTTTATTTTTATTGGGATTGCATTGAATGTGTAGATCAGTTTTGGTAGGATAGACATCTTAATAATGTTCAGTCTTTCTATCCATGAACAAGGAATAGTCTTCCATTTATTTAGGTCTTCTTTGATTTCCTTGAACAATCTTGTATAGTTCTCGGTGTATAAGTTCTTTACCTCTTTAGTTAAATTTATTCCTAAGTATTTGATTTTTTTATTTACTATTGTGAATGGTATTTGTTTCTTGATTTCCTCCTGATCTTGCTCATTATTGGTGTACAGAAATGCTACTGATTTTTGCGCATTGATCTTATAACCTGCGACTTTACTAAACTCATTTATGAGTTCTAGAATCTTCGTTGTAGATCTCTCAGGGTTTTCTATGTATAGGATCATGTCATCTGCAAATAATGAAATTTTGACTTCTTCCTTTCCAATTTGAATGCCTTTTATTTCTGGTTCTTGCCTCAGTGCTTGAGCAAGTACTTCTAAGACAATGTTAAATAGGAGCGGAGACAGTGGGCATCCTTGTCTTGTTCCTGAGTTTAGAGGGAAGGAGTCTAGGATTTCTCCATTGTAAACAATATTGGCTTTAGGTTTTTCATATATACTCTTTATCATGTTCAAAAAATTCCCTTGTATTCCAACCTTTTGGAGTGTTTTTATCAAGAAAGGGTGCTGTATTTTGTCAAATGCTTTTTCTGCATCAATAGATATAATCATGTGATTTTTTTCCTTCAATCTGTTTATATGGTGTATTACGTTGATTGATTTTCTTATGTTGAACCATCCTTGCATACCTGGGATGAATCCCACTTGGTCGTGGTGTATAATACGTTTAATGTGTTGTTGAATACGATTAGCAAGTATTTTGTTAAGTATTTTTGCGTCTAGGTTCATTAGAGAAATTGGTCTGTAATTTTCCTTTCTTGTGATGTCTTTGTTTGGCTTTGGTACTAGGGTAATGTTGGCATCATAGAAGGAGTTGGGTAACGTTCTTTCTGTTTCGATGTTTTGGAATAGTTTCAGCAGGATTGGTGTCAGTTCTTTCCGGAATGTTTTGTAGAATTCACCTGTGAAGCCATCTGGCCCTGGGCTCTTCTTAGTTGGGAGATTTTTAATAACTGATTCTATCTCTCTGCTTGTGATTGGTTTGTTAAGATCATCAATTTCTTCTTTTGTCAATATGGGCTGTTTATGTGTTTCTAGGAATTTGTCCATTTCCTCTAGATTGTCATTTTTGTTGGAATATAGTTTTTCAAAATATCCTCTTATGATAGTCTTTATTTCTGTGGGGTCAGTGGTGATATCGCCTTTCTCATTTCTTATTTTGTGTATTTGCATCTTCTCTCTTTTTTTCTTTGTTAGTGTTGCTAAAGGTTTGTCAATTTTGTTAATCTTCTCAAAAAACCAGCTCTTGGTCTTGTTTATCTGTTCAAGTGCTTTCTTATTTTCTATTTCATTTAGTTCTGCTCTTATCTTTGTTATTACCTTCCTTCTTCTTCCTGTTGGGTTGCTTTGTTGTTGTTTTTCTAATTCCTTCAAATGTGCAGTTAGTTCTTCAATTTTTGCTCTTTCTTCTTTTTTGATATATGAATTTATGGCTATAAACTTCCCTCTCAGTACTGCTTTTGCTGCATCCCATAAATTTTGGTATGTTGTGTTATCATTATCATTTGTTTCAAGGTAGTCATTGATTTCTTTTGAGATTTCCTCTTTGACCCACTGTTTTTCTAAGAGTGTGCTGTTTAATTTCCAAATCGTGGTGTGAAATCTGGGCTTCTGTCCCTTGCAAATCTCCAGCTTGACTCCACTGTGGTCAGAGATAATGTTTTGTATGATTTCAATCTTTCTGAATTCGTTCAGCCTTTCTTTGTGGCCTAGCATATGATCTATCTTGGAGAATGATCCATGTGCACTTGAGAAAAATGTATATCCTGCTGTGTTTGGGTGTAGCGATCTATATATGTCTATTAGATCGAGCTCCTCTAATATACTATTCAGATGTTTTGTTTCTTTGGTGATTCTCTTTTGAGATGTTCTGTCCAGAGTTGATAGTGGTGTATTAAAATCCCCCACTATAATTGTAGATGTATCTATTCTTTCACTTAGTTTTTCCAGCGTTTGCCTGACGTATTTAGAGGCACCCTTGTTAGGGGCATAGATATTTATGATTGTTCGATCTTCTTGACAGATTTTCCCTTGGACTAAAATGTAGTATCCTTCTTTGTCTCTCACAATTGTTTCACATTTAAATTCTATTTTGTCTGATATTAATATAGCTACTCCTGCCTTTTTTTGGTTATTGTTAGCTTGTATGATTGTTTTCCAGCCTTTCACTTTCAATCTCCATGCGTCTCTGGGTCTAAGATGTGTCTCTTGTAGACAGCATATGGATGGGTCATATTTCCTTATCCAATGTCCCAGTCTGAATCTTTTGATAGGTGAGTTTAATCCATTGACATTCAGTGTTATTACTATCAAGGAATTATTTGTGTTAGCCATACTTTGATTGGATTTGTGTTTGTCATATTTTGTTTGTATATATTTTTTTGTCTTTTTTGTTGTTGTTGTTGGTCTTATACTCTCCTCCAACTTTGCCTTTCCTGTTTTTTCCTTTCTTCCTGCAGCACTCCCTTTAGAATTTCTTGAAGGGGAGGTTTCTTGTTGGTATACTCTTTCAGTTTCTGTTTGTCTGCGAATAATTTGAACTCTCCATCATATTTGAATGCTAGTTTAGCTGGATAAAGTATTCTTGGTTGGAAATTTCTTTCCTTTAGTACCTTGACTATATCATACCACTGTCTTCTTGCCTCCATGGTTTCAGAAGAGAAATCAGCACTTAATCTAATTGAGCTTCCCTTGTATGTGATGGTTTTCTTTTCTCTTGCTGCTTTTAGGATTTTCTCTTTGTCTTGAGCATTGGATAATTTGACAAGTATATGTCTTGGGGTGGGCCTGTTGGGGTTTATGACTTGTGGAGTGCGCTGTGCTTCTTGGATATGTACATCTGTCTCTTTCAGTATATTTGGGAAGTTTTCAGCCATTATTTCCTGCAACACTCTTTTTGACCCCTTTCCCTTCTCTTCACCTTCTGGAATGCCTATAATACGTATGTTTGAGCGTTTTGCATTGTCATTCAGGTCCCTAAATTCTAATTGGATTTTTTCTATCTTCTTATTGACCCCTTCTACTATCTGTTTGATTTCTGATGTACTGTCTTCCACATCACTAATTCTCTGCTCTGTCTCTTCTAGTCTGCTGATATTTGCTGCAAGTGTATTTTTGATTTCTTGAACTGTGGTGTTCATTCCCATCATATCTGTTATGTTTTTGCGTATGTCTGCAATTTCCCCTCCAAGTGATATCTTCATGTTGTTAACCTCTTTCATTACTGCATCAAATTTGTCGGTGATAAATGTTCTAAGATCTTTCATTGCTTGTGCCAAGTTTTGCTCCCCTTCGTGATTATTGGTTTGTTGATTGGATTCAGCCATGTTTTCCTGATTATTGGTTTGGTTTGTAGATTTTTGTTGCTTTCTGGTCATCTCTTTATTTTGACGAATTTAATCAGTTCCTTAGCTTCTTTGTCTGCTCTTGGAGGTTAATTAGTTGTTATTTTTGCATAGGTGTTATATCTTCTCTTTGTCAGATTTTTCTTCTTATTCTAGTTACTTGTTGTTGGTTAAGTTCACTTTAGAGGAAAGTATTAGTGTTGGGGAAAGGCAATTGTGTAAGCAAGGGAAAAGTGTAAAGTTGTATTGGTGATGTATGTTAACAAAGCAAGAATATGAGATCTGGAAGGATGGAGGTTAGATTCATGTAGATTGTATAGAGTTATAGCTGTAGGTAGAGTACCTTTTATGAAGTAGATGACTGAATTTGGGAGGAATATGGTATGAACTACAAAGCTATTGTTTTCATGAGAGAGGGAGAAAGAAAGGAGAGGTAATAGTTTCAAGAGTGGATAATAGACAGAAAACAGAACAAAGGTATTAGAAATTAAGAGTTAGACACTTTGTGGATCAAAGAACGGGAGGTTGGGGGTGGAATATAGGAGAGACAGTAGATGATAGTGGATATCAAGATGCAGGGGAAGGGGGATAGTGTAGGTAGCCTAAATCAGTTCACACAGAAATGAGGCAGTGGAGGATCGGAAAACCCAGCAAATGTGAGGTGTTCCCTGTAGCACCTATTGTATACTTGAATTAAAATAAAAATAAGTGGAAGATGAGGGACAAGAGGGAAAGAGAAAACCGAAAAAAAAAAACCTAATTATAATAAAGAAAAAAGAAAGACAAGAAAAAAGGAAGAAAGAAAAAGAGGATGGGCAAACGGTGGGGAACGGATAGGGAGAAGAGAGATACAGGTATACACGTGTCACAATTGCAACACTATCTAAAACAATAACTTCCCCCTCTTTGCCCTAAAACCCCCCGTCTGTCTGCCCAAATGGGTCTGCAAGCACCTCCCTTCCCACAAACCCCCAATAGGCCGCCCAGGGCCCGCGAACTCCCCAGTACTGCAGATGCTCCAAAAAAAAAAAAAATAAATAAAATAAAGTAAAATAAGTAAAAAAAAAAAAAAAAAAAAAAAAGAACAGAAACCCCTCCACAGGCCCGGCTCCGCCCGCCGCGGAGGCTTGGACCGGCTCTGCCCGGCTCCTTACGCCGCCTTGGCCTGGCCTGGCTCCGCCCGGCTCCGCTCGCTACAGCGGCCCAGCCGGCTCCCGCGTCCACCTCCCGCCACCGCGGCCTGGACCGGCCCCGCCCGGCTCCGTACCCGCCATGGCCTGACCCGGCTCCGCCTGGCTCCGCTCGCTACAGCGGCCCGGCCCAGCTCCGGCGTCTGCCTCTCGCCACCGCGGCCTGCACCGGCCCCGCCCGGCTCCGTATGCCGCCGCGGCCCGGCCCGCACACCACCGCGGCCCGGCTCGGCCCTGCTCGGCCCCGCCCGGCCCCCCGGCTCCGGCGTCCGCCGCTGCGGCCCGACCTGGCTCAGCCCCACCGAGCGGGGCTAGATGCCTCGTTTCCGCCTACCCAAGGAGGGAATCCTCTACAGGTAGCTGGGATCTCCGTGTATCTTTCACAGACGAATCCTCTCTGTTACCTTCCCTCCAAATCGATGTCCAGACACCTCTGGACCAGCAAAAATCCCGAAACAATCCGGTCCCAAAGAGTCTCCAACGCCGCCCAGCCGATTCCCTGCAGAAGACCCTAACAGGGATGTTCACTCAGCCGCCATCTTGCCCCTCCCAGAATTTTTTTGTTTGATTACTAGATACAGATTTATTTTCAGTTCAAAGAAAAAATATAAAACTTGGTGGTGAAAAATGTTACCTTTTCACTTATACTTTTTAGTAGTATTTTTTTATTCTCCTGATAGAAAATCCTTTTTTTAAAAAGAGGTTTCGGGGATTGAACCCAAAATCTTGTACATGCGAAGCAGGTGTCAATCACTGAGCTACACTTGCTCTGCCTCATAGAAAATCTTATCTGTGAAAAATAACAATTTAAATTCTTTTTTCCACCAGACTATATACCTCTCATTTGTTTTCTTATCTTTATTGCCCATATAGTCATCCTTTTTGGTTCTCTTTATTCCCTTCTATAGTTTCATGGTTTTGGATGGCATTTTTAAATTTCTACCTGGAAAATTTCCTTTGCTATTTTTAGTAGTGCAAGCCTCCTGGCAATGGTTTCTAGGAACTTTATTTCTTTGGAATGCCTTTGTTTTGTTTTCATTTTTTTCTTAGTTTTTACTGTAGCAACATATATATACATAACAGAAAATTTGTCATCTCATTTTTAAGTGTCTAATCCAGTGGATTGCATACTGAGATAAACTGTGAGCTTTCTTCTAAAGTTGAGCCTGTTTATTTGCTCTCTTCCAGCAATCCATAGGAGTTTTAGAATAATTTGTACATTATGTGGCACTCCTGTGCTCAATAACCCATCAGGGCTTCCTATGTATTCAGGAAGGTCTACACGCTTATTGTCAAATGATCCTATGGCCCTTTCCAATCACATATAGTATAGCGGGCCAGATGGAGATAGGCAACTCTGATTAAAAATATAGCAGGTTATTTCTCATTTTGCACATATAGATCCTTCGGATAGCAGTGATTCTTTGAAAAGTAAAATCTTTTTAAAAAAATTAAATTGTATATATTTTTTAAAGGTACAAAGATCCCAAAACTTGTACAAAAAATGTGAGGTTTCCACATACCCCACACCCCACTCCCCCACTCCTCCCACATAAACAGCCTCTTTCATCATTGTGGCACAGTCATTGCATTTGGTGAATACATTTTGGAGCACTGTTGTACCGCATGGATTATAGTTTACATTGTAATTTACACTCTTCCCCAGTACATTCAGTGGGTTATGGCAGGAGATATAATGTCCAGCATCTGTTCCTGCAATATCATTTAGGACAACTCTAAGTCCTGAAACGCCCCACATCTCATCAATCTTCCCTCTACTGGCCCTCAGCAACTACTGTGGCCACTTTCTCCTGATCAATACTACAGTTTCTTCCTCGATGTGGACATTTCCAAGCCTCCGTAGCTGCATAGTTTTACTTCCTTTTAATTTTTTTTCAACTGCTTAACCTATTACTCTCTGCACAAAATTACTCACCTGACATAAAAGGTGAAGTTCAAGTCCAAATTTTCTAACCTTTCAATATGACGGAGGTATATTCTTAGTGGTCCGTTTTCACTTATCTTTTTTATGTTGTTGGCCACCAAGTAAACAGTATTCCAGTTTCCATCCTACTAAAAACATTTCTGTAAGATACGTTAGGAAGTCCTTTGCTCTGTGCATGCTGAATTATGCACAATAAAAAAGAAACAATAAAAAACCCCATTATTGGATAATAAGTGCCTCTGATAAACGCCGTTGTTGGATAATAAACATCATTGCAAGACTTGAGAGCAAAACCAAACAAGAAACAGCAATAATCCTAAAAGTAAGTAGGATACCATGCTCGCATGTCCAGTGTTGTGAATCATTCACCCCCACATATTGTGATGAGGTTGGTCACAATTGTGATGCCATGGTTTTTGCCATAGAAGCAAGTCAAGGTAAAACGCTGAATCCAATACCCAATACTACATACACACACACACACACACACACTTAGGAAGCCAGTTTCTCTATTGGTACCTCATAACCTAATTCTTGCTCTGGTGTTTCTTCAGTCAAATTCTGGGCAGAGCAGCAGGTCAGGCCAAGTGTGAGGCTCAAAAGCAGCACGTTCCTCCTGATGTAATTTGTGCCTCACTTTCTCTCAGCGTCCGTGAATTTGTTGCTGGTGGGCGAGGGATCCTGACGATTTTGCTTGATTTATAGCAATAGTGTGTTGACTTGGAACGCTGTGACGTAGTTGCCCCTACTTGCCTAGAGGTAATCTTACAATAACAAAAATAGCATCCGGGTTGGCAGGTGCAAACTTTAATTATCATTTTAGAAATGGGTTGGGTTTTGGTATTTGATCCCTAAGCTAACAATGCTTAACAATTAATAAGTGAGATTTTAAGGACAATAATGTTTTCAGTTCTCCTCAACATTTAGTCTTGGATAAAACCAATGTAAACAACGTAGCTAGCATTTTTGGTGATCTACCTTTAGGTTGGTCAAATGATATATTTTATATCTATACATATACTGTTTTCTTTAAACTCTTATGTCTGCCTTCATTGCTCTAAAGTGTGTGTTCATTGAAATGTCCCTTTGGATAGCATCTAATACAAATTCAATTATCTCAACACCCTTTGGCATGTATATGGTAAGCCTTATAAACATTTTAAGAAAGAAAAGACTTGGAGGACAAAGGCTTATTACATCCGTTTGTGGAATTTTCTATACCTTGTTTTTGATTTGGCACAAGTTATGTTTCCTAGGACCAAACACAGCATTACTCTCCTTCCCAAAGTCTGTCCCTTCATGGGTCTGCTTGTTGGGAAAGCATAACACAGACCATGTGTGGACCGTGATTCTATAATCAAGGCTCAAGGAACTCATTTTGACCCCAACCCTCTACCAGCCAAGTCTCCTGGTGTTCAAGTCCTGGTATTTGATGGATGGCTCCATTGGTGTATTCAGTAGACTTATGATGGAGGAATTCAGTAAAATAAAGGCCAATATCTTAAATTAACCAATATATCTGAAAGTCAGAGAATGTAATCATGCCACCCACTAGAATAGTTATATTTCATAGGCTGAGTTATTTTGCTCATTCGGGGCAAAGATGTTAAGCCCACAGAGTGATCCTGACATTTAACTAATTTATATCTTTATCTTACATTTTATTTAAGCAATAAGGACTCTTCCAGCTGATGAATCAGAAAATTAAGTGGATTGTTCAGATTTTATCCCGTTTTAAATCTATGTGATGGGAGATTAAGTCTACTTCTATTTTCCTATCAAAGAAACACTTGAAGGATTTATATTTGTTTGTGTATGTGCATATATTTATGTGTGTGTTCAGGGCAACTGATAATATTTTTTCCAGTATTTTACCAGAACTGTAGTATGTATTTATCTGTATAAAAATTTATGGTTGATTAGGGAAAGTGCACATTTGAACAAATATAGCAGTGAAAATATGACCATTGTTCTTACAGGCACACAAATTTTGGTGAAACAAAAGAAACATTGATCAATATTTTTAAGAGGAAAAGGAGAGTTTTACAACATAGTTGGTACTAAATTGGTTTTAAGGATTGAACAAAAATTATTCTTGGTGAAATGATAAAGAAATGAAATATCTTTTTAAAGATTTATTTACTTACCTTATTTATTCCCCCACCCCAAGATTGTCTTTCTGTTCATTTTTTCTTCACCTTCTCCATGAGGCACTAGGAACCAAACCCAGGACCTTCCACATTGAGGATAGTGCCCAGCAGCCTGAGCCACATCTGCTTCCCATGAGCTGTGGCATCTGCTGGCTTGTGGGACCTGCTCATTTAGGCATCTGCCTGTTGTGGCAGGGTGTGGCGTGGTGCGGCATCTAGTTCATTGGGGCGAGTATGGCATCTGGTCATCTTCTTTAGGAGGGACTGGACCGAATCCAGGATCTCCCATGTGGTAGGCAGGTGCCCATCTGGTTGAGCCACATCCTCTTCTTGAAATGAAATATTAATGGCTTTGCTTGTGGAAAAGGACTACCATCAAGACATGAGTCTGCACAATAATAGGAAGTTAGACATATTAAAGTGTTTATTATATCAAGTGCAGGCGATTCATATATGGGTCTTCATATATGTGAGGATTGTGTCTAAAGACGTGTTTTAGAAATTATGTTCTAGTAAGATTTTGAATTATTGTTTGATATAAAAACACAGACTGGGGTAAAAAACCATTAGATTCCATGAGAAAAATGTTTATGTGCATCTGAAGAAGAGCAATGATATTGTGGGTGGAGTGAGCTTTGGCGTGGTGGGGATGATGCATATTAGATATTAAAATCAGAAATACGCTATAACTCAGAAAATCCCAATCATCCTGTGGACAAGCAGAACCTATGCATTGGACAGCTTTAACTTGTCCTAAATAGCATGCAAGTTCCATGGCTTTGAAATGATGAAATTTTCTCATGTGAAACAACCGGCTTTTATGTCCTGAGCCATGATCATCCACAGAAGTCACTTATGAGCTTTCGTTGATAATGATTTTCAGCTGGGTTTCTAGTACCTAACTTCATCATGGACATCCATGTAACAAAGAAATTGCTATCAGTTTCTTTGCTACCAAATCTGACCCCGTGATATGGGCAATCAATCTGTGAATGATTCACTGTAGCTACCAAAGTGAAGCAATTATAACATCTATGTAATATTGGATCATTGGTTGCATCAGGAAAAAAAGATTTTTGCCTGTTGATTGTTTACTTAACATAATCCTTTCCTTTTTCCTTAATATATGAGCCCCAGAGTTTTGGAGATGGTTACTTTAAAAATTTTAAGCAACATGCAAGTTTGAAAATATTAATTTTTCTTTGTTTTCCTTATAGTGGGATCATTGTGTAACTAGATTATGGCAAATGAGATGTAAACAAATGCTATTGTGTTCCTTAAAAAGAGAACTGACTCAGTAGCATGTGCTTTTCTTTCTCTGTACATCCATTTTCCAGCTACTCGAAATGTAGGGTCTTTAGTTAGAGCTCCAACAACAATATGACTCTCAATTATTTTTGGGTATGGAAATAATAAGGCACCCCAATGAATCTGAGGGTTTCAAAACAATACTACTACTTGCAACCATTGGATAGAGCAAGCCAATTTCATCTTAGCAGTTAGGATCATTTACCTCAATCAGTAGAGTAAACTCCTTCTCTATCACGTTAATGGCATAAGGAACACAAAATGGTCAGGGGAAAGTCAGCATACAATTTAGTGAAGTGTGCCTGTCTTTTGTGGGGAATTGTTCTTCCCTTGGCAGGTAGGACTTTGAAACCTGCTAAGTCTGAGGTGGTGGGGATGGGAAACAAAAATTACTGAAGTGGGTTAGTAGGTATATTACTGGAAGGGGTGACCACCAAATCTATGCTTTGTTCAAGAGTCCATAGATCCTGGTTATGGGTGAAAGAGCATAGTATAATAGATGATTACCACATCTTGTAAGGAAGCAACAAACAGGATATTATTATGTAATCTTACCTAGGCTATTCCAACTTTTTATCAGCTAGCTCCTACTCAGTGATAAGGCATAGAATAAGACCAGTGTATTCCATGAGTGTAAGTCTGTCACCTCCTTTCCTTCACGGTAAGTAATTTTCTGGCCAGAATCAATGTTGTACAGAAAAAGTTGGGGGTAATTAAGGTACTTTAAATTCACAGATATGATGTGTTATAGAAGAAAAAACATAACCAAAAATATGTATCCATAATACCTATGCACATGAGGGGGCTGGAATCAATCTACATTTTCTTACTGAAAAGGGACTATATCAAAGGTAGAGGAATGGATTTAAGGACCAACCACTGGACAGTAGTCCTAATAGATATCACATAATCATAGTTGGGAATCTTAAGAGGGTGAAGCACAGGTAGCTGAATTTCTACAAAAGTAGAAGCCAACACCAATTAGACTCAATCTTGGATTCTGTTAAAGTAATGGGTCTTTACTCTATCTGTTGATAAAGAGGATTAGAAAGCTTCTTTTTGGGAAACGGACTTTGGCCCAGTGGTTAGGGCGTCCGTCTACCACATGGGAGGCCCGCGGTTCAAACCCCGGGCCTCCTTGACCCGTGTGGAGCTGGCCCATGCGCGGTGCTGATACGCGCAGGGAGTGCCGTGCCACACAGGGGTGTCCCCCGCATGGGGGAGCCCCACGCAAGGAGTGCACCCATAAGGAGAGCCGCCCAGCGCGAAAGAGGGAGCAGCCTGCTGAGGAATGGTGCCGCCCACACTTCCCGTGCCGCTGACGACAACAGAAGCGGACAAAGAAACTAGACGCAGCAAAAAGACACAGAAAACAGACAACCGGGGGAGGAGAGGGGAATTAAATAAATAAAAATAAATCTTTAAAAAAAAAAAAAAGAAAGCTTCTTTTAAGGAAGGTATCATTATACATAGCTTCTGCAATTTACCATACACAATGTCCATCACTTAAGCAAAAATTTCTAGGCATGGCAAGAATGAAGTAAAAGAGAGAAAAAAAATCCAGAAAACAGAAATAGACCTACTATTTACCCAGTTATCAAGTATGACATTCCCAGGGCTTGACAATACTCTCCCAGAAAATGAGGACAAAGGCCAGCCCTCTTTTGGGGTAAGGCTAAATTCTTTGTACACAAAGACCTCTCAGTCTATTTTCATCCTTGTTTACAGTGTTTTTACCAATATAACTTTCTTAAAATCTTGATGGACTATCTACCAATCTGTTGCATTCCCCCAAATCCTTATTTACAATTAAAAAAAATGGGCCTCACTCTAATTTGAACATATAAAGCTGCTTTTGGACAATGCTCTTAGAATCTTAAAATCCTGTTTTGGAGCTGAAAAGTCTGAGAAGTATCTCTCTAAACTTTTCAGAGATCTTAAAAGAGCTTACATACACACCCTCTATCTGATCTTTGTCTTCAGGTTTTATTTTATTTTGAGAACATGTACTATACAGGCAACTGGAGATAATAAATCCTTTTAATTACTAGCCTAGAAAATCCTAATTCCTTTAGATTCTCTTTAGACCCTGCTTGCAAAGTGAAGAGTTCCTTCTTTAGCTCTCCTCTGTGTTCTTATTATTTTTCCTATACAGCTAGAAGCACTCAGGTGACAGGCTCAATGTTGTGTCTGGAGATCTCCTTAGCAAAAATACAAAAATTCATTATGCATGTTCCTTATGCATGCTCCTTATCTTCTAAATTACTGCCAGCGGCAATTTGGGTACTTGTACATTAAATGGGTCTCCAGTGTTTCAAACTCCAGTAACAATTTTATCGCTATTTTTCAGCTTTTATTGACAATTTTCTCTGTTATTCTAACCTTCTCTAATAGTTTCCATATCACTTTCAGGCTGCTTTGTCAATGACAAGAACATTTTAGGACAAGAAATACAAGACTCAATGATGCAAATATCATGCTGTGTTTAGGTGACATTAATTTCATTAAGAAATAAGACTGTAGCTTTAGGTAGAACAGATCATGGAGTTTTATACAGACTTAATAAAGGGTTTAGACTTTAATACTTGGCCAAATAGAATCCAAAAAGATTTTATGAGGAGTTACTTGAATAGATATGAGTTTTAAATAGATTATCCTGTATTAGGTGGGGATGTTGAGAGAAGTCAAAGCCTGGATGGATAATATTGCAAGAGCTCATGGTAGAGATGACAAGGGTGTAAGACTTCAGTGGTAATTGATTTGGAAAAGACATGCTCTATTAAAATGATATATAATTGTTAGATCTGAAAGTCTTCTTGAAACAGAAACCCTGAATTTTTCTTACTAATCTTTAGTCAGATTTTCTTAGAGCAAATCTTTATTCCAAAGCGAAGCTACCTGAAGAATGGACTTAATACCTGTGAAATTAGCTAACAGAGATATCAAACTCATCTAGATACTTGACTTCTGAAATTCAGAAACGAATCTCTGTGGCAACAAATAGACATCTCCAGATTCTGGGTTCTATCAATATTTTCCCAAACTTGGGCTCCCTTTCAATAAGAAAAAATTTTTAACTTGTTTTCCAGTAGCCATTTCCACCAAGGATATTCAGCCACAACGTGGGATACCAAACCAGTTAAGACATAGTAATCTAATAAACCAGACTATGTTTTCTAAAATGATATGATGTTCAACTACTACTCTGGCAGTAATTATGGCCTGAGGGAGGAGAGGCAGTGAAATAGACTGGTCAGGAGCATGGACCTGGTGCTGGAAGTTGGGTTTAAGGACCCAGGGGGAGTGGATGTGGCTCAATTGGTTGAGCACCTACTTCCCACATGGGAGGTCCTGAGTCAGTTTCTAGTACCTCCTAAAATCAGAAAAACAAATGAGGGAACAAACGAAAAAACCAATTCAGGGGAGCCAATTTGCCTCATTGGTTGAGCACTGCCTTCCTATCACGTACAAGTTTCAAACCTGGCCCTGGTACCTCAAAACAAACAAACAAACAAACAAACAAACAAACAAACAAACAAAAACTAGACTACTGCTCCCTGGCTGTGTTTTCCTGGATTATCCACCACAGTCCTAAATGCAATCACATGTATCCTTTTAAGAGCAAGCAAGGCAGAGGGAGTTTGGAGAGACACACATGCACAGAGAAGGAGGCGATATAAGAAGGAGCAGAGTAAGATTGGGGCAACAATGGAACTCAACCAGCAGAAGCTGGGAGGGGCAAGGAATTCTCCTCTAGAGCCTTCAGAAGGAGCCTGGAATTCTGGCCTCCAGAGCTGTGAGGGGATTTGTTTCTATTGTTAATTAAAAAAATTTTTAATATATATCTTTAGGAGGTATCTGGGATTGAACCTCATACATGCGAAGCAGGAACTCAACAACTGAGTTCCACATGATCCATAAACTTTCTGTTGTTTAAAGCTATCAAGTTTGTTGGTTATTGGAGATAGAGGAAACGAATTCACCTTTTGTGTATCTAACCATGGTTTAGCCAGTATTGAGTATAAAAATGTGCTTTAGAGTAAGAATAGGTGGGTTGAAATTCTAAAGCTAAAAAACCAATAGTGCAATATAGAAAAGGAGTAGAAATAATGTGGGTCAATGTGCAACCCATTGCAATGATTTCTTAGGAATGATGACTTCTTTAACTTTTCTTTGATTGGTGTTCAGTTACAGACCTTTCCCCTAACTCACTAGAACAACCTCTTTAGAGGACCGAGGGGACCATACACTAAAATGATTGATACATTTATTGAGGTCAAATACATGAACAATTGATGTTTTGTTATTGGTTCTATTTCCTTAACATTTGCATGAATGTGGACAATTTACAAGGCAAAATGGGACCCTTCACTCCATTGCTTCTTACAAAATAAAACTTAACACAGTGAAACAAGAGAATTCTTTAATGTTGAGAATAGTCCCCATGATTTCTCAACAGATGAAATGTAAAAGGCTTCTGGTTTCTACATATCACAGGTACACTGAAAAATATTCTCTTTGGACTTGCTTTATTTTTCAATTGGTTACTTAATGTTTTGCCCAGTAATAAATGAGGTGAAGGTCATTAAGATATTTTCTGTTCATTACATAGAAAGAAATAGTGTGTTTGCTGGAAGATTTTCAAGTTAGATTACTATAATTATCCTTGAGGTTGACACAAGGGACTCTGTTCCAGGACAGTGCTACCTTGGAATGATTTTCAAAGCAAGCATGGTTCTGACCTTTCATTTGGGCTCAGCTAAATGTTTAAACTGATCGTCTAGTGCAGGTGTCAGTAAAATTTCCCTGTAAAGTACCAACAACACTTGTAAGGCAATAAATTAACTCTTTGCCCTATGCTCCCACCCTTCAGAAAAACTTTTTCACTAATGGAAGTTGATGGAAACTTACCTCAGGTTTTGAAGTTTGTATGTAGGTATTTTTGAGGCCTCGCATAACAGCTTTAACCCAATATACTTCAGATTCTCATATCCTGGGTCCAGAATTACCAGGTTCTGATTGTTGTTTTAAAGAAATGAGAGGTTCTGACAACAGTCACTGGTGATACCTCAGCTGTACAAACTGTAAGAGAAGTCCAAAAGGAATAAAGGGGAGAGCAGATGTAGATTAAGTGGTTGAGTGCCTGCTTTCCATGTACATGGTCTGAGTTCAATTCCCTGTACTTCCTAAAACAAAAAAACAAAAAAAGGAACAAAGCACTTCAAGACCCATGGCCTGTTTCATCTTATACGAAGAAAGTATTCTCACAGCTTAAATCTCACTTCATTTCCCATTGCTCTTATTATTACAACCCAATGGTCTAAACAGCTTCCATCATCTCTTTCTCCTTTCCGTTGTCATTTGGGAATTATCAGACCAGCACATATCCACATTTTTTTGCATCAATTTCTGTAGGACTAAAGGAACTCAATATATTCAGTCTTCTAAATTGAGCAGCCATGTTTGGCAATAAAACAAGGAAAAATTATGGTGTGCAAGTCTCTCTACTTGAAAATGTGATCATTGAACTATCAAGTGCAATTATTATGATTACTATGTGGAGGGGCCGTGCTAAATATCAAGTCAAGGTTATAAGGTATTGCCTGGATATTAGTGATAATCCTATGCCCTAACCCTAGGTTACAGAATCCAAGGACTGAGACTACAAATACATAACCTGCGTATTCCCACTAAGCTCATTCTGTATCTATCAATTCATTAGGTCACGTCTCTAGAGCTTTTCTGAGGAAATCTGAAGGAAGGTTTATGTCACTATCTTGGGCCTCAATCCAAGGACATTTTTGAAGAATTCTAGACTGGTGTTCTATTGTTTATTTTGATGGCTGTCATTTGCCTGTCACTTATTTACTAACAGACAAAGATCTGTCTGAAAAGTTACATTTATTTTGGCCTAAAACTGAATTGAGCAGGAAAACCTCTATCATTGGATAATGGGCAAGGACTGTTCTCCGGTACAGCCATTTCTTTCTTCTTAGAAGCCTGAAGGGGGTGCTCTGGCTTCAAAGAGAAAACAACATAAGGGACCCCACAGGGCAAAATGAGGCTCATATCCCTTCCACACTTTGGAAGCCAGTAAACATACTAAGAAATACACAAGAATCACATTTCTCTTATCTACCATAATGTAACATGGATTTTTTGAAAGAGGCTTCATGTGGAAGAATTTATTTTGAGTCTACCTGAGTCATACTTTCATCAGGAATGCCACATAAAATTGAATGGATATTGAAATTCAGAGAGTCAAGATCCAGAATTTTTAACCAGACTTAGAGGTATGCTTTCTTAGAGCTCTGCAAGGAAGTAATGCCTGTACAAGCCTATACTTGGCTTAATGTGGATGTTGTACAACCCAATTTTCTATTATAAACAGGAGGCTACATACATAAATTTTGGTATATTTGTATAGCCAACTATTTTGAACATAAAATAAATTATGTGCATGACTTTGAATCTTAGAAAAATGCTGTTGATGTCAGAAAGGAAGCACAGAATAAGACATAGAAAATTATGTCAAAGCCTTAAAAATTGAAAATACATTGCTTGCTATATCAATATACATAGAAAAAATTTTAATGCAAAGGAATGTGTATACAAAATTCAGGACAATGGACATCTCTGGCTTTGGAGAAGCAGGACTACAACCAGACAGGAGGGTGTAGGTTGTGGGAATGTTCTCAGTCATGGGTTGGCTAGTGGGTTCGCATGTGGTCATTTAATAATGATGCATACAACATATGGATATATTGCATCAATCTTCATGCAATCAAACTGCCTTTGCGGCTGCACAAAATCACTTCATAATTATGCAGAGATTCTGGCATACACTACCTTTGTCTATTGAAGAGAGTCATCTACCAACTTGATATTCAAAAGGTAAGACATCCTCTTCCAGTCTCTCATCCCACTCCTCTAAAAAGGTCTCTGTCCATGATGTAAATAAAAGAGGACTTACTTCAGGTTTTGAACTCTACGTGCTGGTGTGACACAGCTTCACACAAAGAATCTGCTCCCTCATCTTTCAGATCATTGCCTTCCAGGTAAAGATGTGTCTGATTCTGACAGTTGGTGAGGGACTGACAACAATCAGTGGAGAGACCACAGCCTCATAAACTATGAGAGACATGCAAGAACAGAAATGATCAATTCCCAAGGTCAATTCCTTTTGCTTTATCTCCCTCTCCTGCAATAGGAGAGTGTTTTCCATGGTATAGATGTTACCTTTTTTCCCTTACCAAGAAAGTAAAAATGAGTCCAAAAATCTCTTCATTCTCCCCCATTCCTTTTCCATGGGAGAGCTTAAGTTCTCTCTCTTTTTCTCTCTCTCCCCACACACCCACCTACCCACCCACCCTGACAAACACATTTTGAGATCTCTCCCCACACACTTATCTACCCACTCACCCTGACACACATGTTTTGAAGTCTCTACATCTCAGGGGTATACATCTATTCCAGCAGTGAACATTATTCATGGACTAGGAAGGGTGAACATGTGTCCTTGGTCATTTAAAATATTAAACATACATATATTTTGCTTATTATAAAGCAGAAACTCTGTTATGTGTCAAGGATATTGGTTTTCTACAGAAGTGGATATAATTGTTTTTCTAACCATAATTAATAAAATCCTAAAGAATGAAATCCTTGTTAGATATCTCAGCATAAGAGTCATTAATACCTTAACTATTATAAACATAAGATATTTAAACTTTTCATAATCCTTCCTCCAGCTGTCAATTGATGAGCAGAAGAAACTGTTCTATTTGGTCTAAAGAAATAAGGTATATTGCTGCCGGTCCATTATTAACTGACAGAAGAAGGCTTTGTTTGTAAAAAACCACTTTCTGTTTATTTAAAGACGTGGTGATATGAACAACTATTAGTTCTGATAATAAAAAGGAAATTGCTTGGGGCCAACCCATTCTTTCTTGTAACCTTAAGTTGTCACTCTAGCTTAAAAAAAGCAATATGGTAGCACCATACTTGCCTATATTTTGTTCTCAAGATTGGGATTACTGGATGCCATTTTGGAAATGAATGGAAATAAATGGGTAAATAGATGACTTAACTAGACTACAAGGTACACATATGGTTTTCAGAAAGAAGTTCTCTCTAAAAAGCCTTTGCTCTGAATATATAATACGTGGTGCCAGGAAATGGAGATTGAGGTTTTTTTAACATGAGTCAGAGCTTGTATAAAGGCTCTGTAAGGAAATAAGACCTGATTTAATCTATGGCAGAATTAAGAAACTAAGCTTAGGGAGCGGATGTGGCTCAAGTGGTTGGCAATCAGGCATATGGTGGCTTCTATTCGTCTCTTCCCTCTTCTCCAGGTCTTGTTGTTTTCAGCTTCTAACTTCAGTGGCTCCTGTCATCTTCTGTGTTCCATTGATTTCAGCTTCTGGCTCCTGGGCCCTTCTCTCTCAGCTCCTGAGCATTTTTCTTTCTCTGTATCTGGAGGTTCTCCCATTTATAAAGGACTCCAGTAAGAGGATTAAAACTTACCCTGGGTTATACAGTTTAATCAAAGGTCCTTGAATAAAGTGATTTAATCAAGAGATCCTACCTACAATAGGCTTATATGCACAGTAATGGGTTGGCTCTAAGGACATGATCATCTGGGATCCACCCAACTTCAAAATGTCACATATAAGTCCCTCCACAATTCAGTGGAAAAGAATCTTTTTAATAAATGTTGCTAGGTCATTGAGACATTCATATAAAAAAAATGGAAACTCTGATCCTTGTCCCAAATGATACTCAAAAATTAATTTGAAAGAGATCAAAGATCTAAATGTGAAAACTAAATGAATTAAGATTCAAGTAGTAGACATAGAAGAATAGATTCATGATGTTGGCAAAGGTGACTTAAGCAAGATATGAACCACTAACCATTGAAAAAAGTATTTATCAAAAGATACCATTACGAGAGTGAAAAAGGAAGTCAATGAATCCTTTTTAAAAATCAGCATTTTAAAAAAAATTTGTACAACTGACAATCTGATTCTAAAATTTCTTTGGAAATGCAAAGAGTCAAGAAATCTTATGCAATGTTAAAGAAGAATGAAGTTTAAAGAGATACACTACCAGATATCAAGACCCCATTATGAAACTAGCTATTAAGGCATTGTTATATTGGTGCAAAGATAGACAAATACATCAATGGAAAATAAAAGAGTCCAGAAACAGATCCCCACACATATGGTTAGCTGGATTATAGCAAAGGTGACACTGCAGTATAGTGGGTGAAAATGGCATTCATAAATGGTATTGAGTCAGTCCAATATCCATATGGGGAAAAATGAATCATGACCCTTAACTTACATAACACAAAAAACTTAGTTTGACATGGATCACAGATCTAACAACTATAGGTGCTGCTGATATAAAAAATACAATAACAGGATGGTATGAAATACTTTACCTGAATAAATTAAAATATTAGATGAAATGGACAAATTCCTGCAAAAAAAAAACTTGCCAAAACTGACATGAAGAAAAGATTGACAACCCGAAAAATGCTTTAATTGTTAAAACAAATTGAATCAGTAACTTAAAGCTTTCCATAAAAATAACTTTAAGCACTATATCAACAAACATTTCCAAACATTTGAAGAAGAAATGATTCTAATTTTCTTCAAATTGCAGCACAGAACAAAACAGTGTGCATTCCTCAATGTAGAGTTTGAGTTTAGTATAAATGTGATTCTGGATTTTTTTTTAAAGATTTATTTTAAATTTATTTCTCTCCCCTTCCCCGCCTCCTGTTGTCTGCTCTCTGTGTCCATTCGCTGTGTGTTTTTTTGTGACCGCTTCTATCCTTATCAGTGGCACTGGTAATCTGTGTTTCTTTTTGTTGCATCATGTTGTGTCAGCTCTACCGTGTGTGTGGAGCCATTCTTGGACAGGCTGCACTTTTTTCATGCTGGGTGGCTCCCCTTATGGGGCACACTCCTTGTGCATCGGGCTCCACTATGCGGGGGACACCCCTGGATGGCAGGGCATTCCTTGCGCGCATCAGCACTGAGCATGGGCAAGCTCCACATGGGTCAAGGAGGCCTGGGGTTTGAACCATGGACCTCCCATGTGGTAGGTGGATGCCCTACCCTTTGGGTCAAGTCTGCTTCCCCCATTCTGGATTTTGACAATGAAAATGTAAGAAAGGAAAATTAGAGGACAATGTCATTTGTGAACAAAGATGCAAAATTCCTAACTAGAATGTAATTCAAAGCCAGAGGCATTTAAAATGGATACTACTTCATGATCAAGATAAGCAATGAATACAGAATTCACTTAGTCATAGACTGCCAATCAATATAGATCTATACATTAATAGATTAAGAACCATAAAACATATGATTATATTAAGTAATTAATATAATTAATAGATGCAGAAAAAGTATTTGTTCAAATTCCACATATATTACATTTTATGTTAAAAATGTTTAGTAGAAACACTTCTTTCCTGGATAACCCACAGAAGAGATCCATGAAGGACATGCCCATGTGGGCCATGTCCACATTTGAGAAGCACAGATGATCCCAACATACATCTGCCTGGTGTTTCCTTTTGAGACTTAGGTCCTGCAGTCTCAGGTAGAACCCAGTCTGAAGCTCTGGTTTCCTCAGTGCAACCCACCAGGAGGCACAGAAGAGTCAGCTTTGCTGGATCTCTGTTTTTCTGATTGTAATGGTAACCCAGAAGATAGATGTCAGCTGAGTTATATAACCACTGGAGATAGTGAACTGGAAAGATACATAAACCCAGGAAAGGTGGGCCCTGCTGGATGCATCCTGGAGAGAGCTGTTCAGGATGCTGGAGATTTTGAATTATCTGGTCTCACTAGAATATGAAGTATGCAAGTCAGATGTGTGTTGTCCTATTGGAGCAAGGAGAGGAACTGCGGAAAGAAGGAATAGGATTTCTCCAAAACCAGGATTCAGGCAGGGAAGGTAGCCTTATAAAATGAGAGATGATAACCATTTGACATATAATTTATATTATGTTGTTGTGCCTGCTTCATAGTACTGTTTGCTAGAGCTAATAGATTCAAGATAAGCTCCTTTGTCTTTTTTCCTCATTGCGCTCCTCTGAGATTCTTTGCTCTAAGGCTTCCTAGGGGGAAGTGGAAATAAAATGGACTGGGAGAATGTAAACTACAATATAAACTATAATCCATGCTGTATAACAGTGTTACAAAATGTGTTCATCAAATGCATAATGAATGTACAACACTGATGAAAGAGGTTGTTGATGTGGGAGGAGTTGGGGTGGGGGGTGAGGAGTGGGGGTATATGGCAACCTCTTATATTATTTATTTATTTTTAACACAATAATCAATAAATTTTATTTCACCAAAATTAAAAACTTGTACATCAAAGGTAATTATCAAGACACTGAAAAGACAATCTCAGAAATAGGAAAAAATAGCTTTAAACAGTATAGTGGGCACAGGTTTAATATCCAGAATATATAAAGAACTCTCACAACTCAATAACAAAAGACAATCCAATTAAAGTATGGGCAAAGGACCCGAATGGACCTTTCTCCAAAGTAGGTATATAAATGGCCAACAAAGACATGAAAAGATGGTCAACATCATGAAAGTCATTAGTGAGGTGAGGAGCCCCCGCTTCTCTAGACAGGGGGCTCGGGGTGGGGAGGCGCAGGCATGAGAGGATGCACAGTGACTCGAAGGACAACTGCAGAGATGAGGCTGATGGCGCGGGTCTACTTTATTGAGGAAGTACAAGCAGTTTTATAGAGTATGAAGAGAGGGGATTGGTGGAGGGTGATTGGGTTCTGATAGGCTAGATTAGCTGTTGTTACCTTATAAGGGCATAGAAGCAGAACTCATCTACTAGGCTGGTCAGTAGTTACTAGGGAGAGCTTAAATTTGAGAGGGCTGAGCTGGATAGCTCGCTGATAGGTGGAAGAGAGCAGGCGTGTCTTTACGAGGTAGGAGGCCCTGAGATTGGCCCAGACAGAGGTGGTGTGAGGGGGCTTGCGTGAGTTTCCCCTGCGGGGAGGTGTAGGTGCATACCTCGTCCCAAGGGGCCAACCAAGGGAGGCGTATTTCGTGCCTCAGACCTCGGAGGCGGCCAGTTCTGAGAGCCAAACTTTTGCATGTTTGCCCTCAATTCCCCCTTTGTTTTCTTTTAAGGCTAGGGTGGAGATAGCCAGAACTTGCTGGTTCTGCTTTAACGCGGTTAGGGAGGTAAAGACACGTCTGAACACTATGAGAAGAATAACAGCTATTAGGAAAAGGATACCATAGAAAATGAGATTGGCAGGGTTGAAAAATTGGGTGAACTTATTGAGTAGCTGACTGAGGAGGCTAATAGTAAATTCAGGGACAACGAGGTCATTAAAGGTTTCTATGTCATGCTGCAGAGAGAGGGTATAATTCCAAAAGGATTGGTTATAGGATTGGCAACACTGCCAAAGGCTATAAGTAAGAGAGCAGCGTCTGGGGGGGGAGTAAGAGAAACAGTGAGAGTTATCGATGTGGGTACGAAGGTGGGGTTGCATGGTAGCTGTAGAGAGCAGTTGCTTAGGATGAGTTGGGGGAAAACAAGGCTCTGCGGGGAAAGGAAAAGGAGTCCAGGAGGATGACGGACTGCCGCCCAGACCTCCATGGCCTGGCCTGTAGAGGCGAGCGAGAGCATAGCAAGCAGCAGGGCAACAAGGTTAGGGGGCTTCGTTGGGCCGGTGGCTCTGGCTCTCCTATACAGGCGGATCAGGGCGGTGATGTCTGGAACTTCATCTGACATGTTGAGGTGTTGTATCTGGTGTTGGAGAGCTCGCATCCGCCGGCGGTCCCTCCGGGACGGCTTCCATGGACCCTGACTGGGTCGGTTTGGTCTCTCCGGTTGCTGGGCGGACATTCCTTCCAGGGATCCAGATGGGCTGTGGGACGTTATCTGTAAAAATACAAGCAAACCCTCATCCTTGGGTTAGAAGGGGGCTGGGTCCCTGCCAGTTGTTGGATTCTGGGTTCTTCCAATATACGAGGGGAAGAGGAGTAGATATTATAGAGGGCCCCCAATGCTTATGCATTGGCGAGAGGCCATTCTTGTCAAATGTCATCAAATTTAAGTGTATTAGGCATGAAGTTAATAGTTCATCTGGTGTAGCTTGGGGCTGTATACCCCTCTCTTTTTCAATGAGAACCTTTAAGCGATGGTGCGTATTTTCTACTATGGCTTGACCTTGTGGATTGTATGGGATGCCAAAATGGTGTGTGATGTTGTACGTTCTGATAAAATTTTGGAACTCTCTGCTAGTATAGGCAGGGCCATTGTCTGTTTTTAGGTCCCAAGGCACTCCCATGAACAGGATGGCTTGTCGCAGTGCCTTTAGGCAGTGCCTAGCCTTTTCACTGGCCAAGGCTGCCACATAAGTTAAATGAGAATAAGTATCTATGATGACATGTACATATTTTAGCCTAGCAAATGTTGGGATGTGGGTGACATCCATTTGCCAGCGTGCGTTGGGCTTCAGGCCTCGGGGGTTAACCCCTTGAGGTTGTAGGGGTCCCAATGGTAAGAATGGTGCGCAGGTTTTGCAAAGGTGCACTAGGTGTTTGCATGTGTCTAAAGGTACGTCAGGGAGTAAGTGCTTTAAGGACGCAGCTGAAAAATGAAAGCGCGCGTGCAGATTTTTTGCCTGACTGATGGGATCAACGGTCAATTGTTGCATTAGGAGTGCTGAGACTAAAGAGTCAACCAAATGGTTTCCTTCTGCTATAGCTCCTGGAAGTGAGGTATGACTTCTAACATGGCTGATATACCAGGGGTGATGTCTATGCTCCAGGGCCTTTTTTAGGTCACCCAGGGCTGCATCTAGAGGTGAGTCTGTGGGGAAGAAGGTGCAGTACCTATGGTTTTACAAACCTGGCAGGCATACTGGCTGTCTGAAAATATGTTAAGTGGTTCCTGACTAAATGTTTGAAGGGTTGCTATGATTGCATGTAGCTCGCCCCTCTGGACTGAATTAGTTAACTTATAGGCCTGATATGAGGGTGTGCATTTGTTGGTTGTATATGCTACAAAGCCAAATCCATGTTTGGATGCATCAGTGAATACTACTGTGGCATGAGGAATAGGCGCTCCAGAAGGGAATGCATGGTTTTGTTCCATTAACTTTATGCCTGTAAGGCCTTGCAACAACTTGCTTGAAGGGTAATGTGTGTCAAAGTCCCCAGTATACTGTTCCTTGAGCACTTGCATGCTATAGTTCTCCTGCAAGAGGGTGGTAGTTTGTTCTTTATTTAATGGCCATATAATTCGTGCAGGTTCTACATTGTACCTTTGCCTACACAAAGTGACAAGGTCTGATGCCAAGGATATAAAGGCCTGTATTAGTGGCAGGAGCTTTGGAATGCGAGATTTAGACAAATGCACCCAAAGAAGAGGCCCATTTTGCCATAACACTCCCGTTGGGGTGCCTAGGGTTTTGAGGACTAGAAAGATTGGTTCCTCAGGGTTATATCTATTGATAACTGCTTTCGACAAAGCCTGGGACACCTTTTCTATGGCTTGTTTGGCAGCCGGGGTGATTTTAATCTTTTTATGAATTATATTGGAAGGGTGTCCAGGTGTTTTAAGCAGCTGGAAAAGGGGGTCAAGGTCTTGTGTAGTGATAGGGATGGAGGTTCTAATCCAATTGATATGTCCGCAAAGCTGTTGCAGCTTGGTAAGAGTGAGAGCTTCCGGAGTCTCGAGTTGGGGTGATATGGGGTTTGTATGGGAGGTTATTCAGTATCCAAGAAATGTGAATGGGGCTACCTTTTGTACCTTTTCTTCTTTGATGGTTAACTTTATTTGTTGGAGGTTTAATTTTAATTGGTTTAGCCCTTCGATTAGCATTTCTTCTTCACTGTGAGCGATGAGGATGTCATCCATATAGTGGATGACGTAATATGAGGATCTAAGAGGTTCAATGGCCTGATTGACATAATTTTGGCACATTGCTGGACTGTTTCTCATACCTTGCGGTAACACGGTCCATTGATATCTAGCATTAGCCCCTTGATGATTGGGCAGTGGAACCGTGAAGGCGAACTTTTTGCGGTCATTAGGATGCATTGGTATGGAGAAGAAACAGTCTTTGATATCAATAATAAGTATGTGGTACTTTTTGGGAATAGCTGACGGGTGAGGTAGCCCCAGTTGTGGGGAACCCATTGGTTTTATATGCTTATTTATCTCGTGTAGGTCATGGAGGAATCGGTATGCCTGTTTGTCTTTTTTGTGTATGACAAAGACTGGGGAATTCCATGGGCTAACAGAGGGTTCTATGTGTTTCAGGTGTAGCTGCTCTTGTACTAATAACTTTAAAGCTTCCAATTTATGAGACGGGAGAGGCCATTGCTCAACCCAGATAGGTTCCTCTGTGTCCCATTGAAGAGGAACGGGTTGAGGCGGTAAATTACGAGCAATGGCGCTTAGAATTGGGGGTGCTCCGTAGACCCAGGGTGCTCGGTGGAGATGATAGCACCGCTTTGTTCGAGGATATCACGGCCCCATAGAATAGTAGGGAGTTCTGGCACAATGAGAGGCTGAAATAGCCCTTTGTGTCCATCTTCGTCCTCCCATGGAATTAATTTCCTAGTCTTTCGGGAGGGCGCTTCCCCAGTGGCACCTTGTATGGGAGGACCCGGTATGGTTTCCCATAGGTGTTCATAACAAATGGGGAAACAGGAGACTTCAGCTCCGGAGTCAAGGGTGCCATGAAACCATTGCCCTCCACCTTTTCCTCCAACTTTTATGGCTAGAAGAGGTTTATTTTGGTGGATGGGGATGGACCACATTATGGCTTTGGTGGTTTGCGTGCGGGGGGGGGGGAACCCCTTGGTTGTGGGGCTGGGGTCCGCCCCCTTGGAAGTTTAAAGGCTTGCCGCTCTTATTTGTGCATGACCGGCAGTCTCTGGCCCAGTGATAGCCACGCCCGCACCTTGGGCAAGGAGTGGGAGGCCCTGGAGGCAGATGGTTAGAAGGGCGGGGTCCTTGGGGGCAGTCGCAGGCGAAATGGCCCGTTTCCCCACATTTAAAGCAGCCTCCGGTAAGGGAGAGGGCCTCGGCCAGGGATGAGGCCAAGGTGTCGGTGAGGTTCCGGGTGGAATGGTTTATGGAGGTGGCTAGGGTGGTGGCTAGGACTTGGGTGGTTTGATCTAAGTCTTTGCACGCCAATATCCATTCATGTATGTCTTTATCACGCACAGGCAAGATGGCCTGCTTGCAGGCCAAGTTTGCCCCTTCTAGGATAAGTTCCCTAGCTAGGGCTCGGCGGGCCTGATCATTTTCTACTTTTCGTCCACAAGCCTCTTGGACTTGCGAAATGAAGGCTGAGAAGTCCTCGTCCTTCCTTTGGGTAAGTTTAGCGAGACCATCAGTCTTAATAGCCGAGCAGCTTTGAAAGGCTCGCAAGGCAACTGAACAGCATTGATCCCAAAAGGCGGCAGGCGCCTGGGCGTATACCCCAGGGTTGGCAAAAGGCCCGGTGCCTAAGAAGGCCTCGGCCGGGAAGGGGACGCCGTTCTGCAGGTTGGTGGCTGCCTGGAGTTCGGCTTGGTTCTGGAAATGCGCGCGCCAGTTGACAAATTGACCGGGAGTTAGGATGGCGTGGGCAACAGAGAGCCAATCGTAAGGGAGATTTAAGTGAAGAGAGATGTCATCGAGGAGCTGTCTGGCGTATGGGCTGCCGAGACCGTCCTCTTTCACTGCCTCCCTGAGGCGTTTGACCTCTGCGTGTTCGTGGGGGTACCAAGGGAGGGGGCGCTGTGGAGTCTGTTGGATGTTGAGGGGGAAGAGCTGGGGGAAGCCGGCTGAAGACTGAGTGGAGCCACTCGGGGCAGGCAGAGGTAAAGGCTCCTGACACATCATTTGGAAGTGCGCAGCGGGAAATGATGGGGAATTATTATTTGGCTGTGACTCGAGACTGGTGGGGAACGGCCAAGGGGCAGACATGGAGGAGCCGGCGTGCGGGTATGGGTTGGTTAGTCCTAAGCAGGTGCTAGCTGCCTGGGCGAACGGGGTGGTTGCGGCGGCCCCGCCCTGTGGACAGGGAGGGTGGGGGAAGTTGGGGACTTCCGTGCTGCGGCAGCAGGAAGTTCAGGGTAGAGTGACGTAGCTGCTGCGGAGGGAGGTGGCGCCTTCCCCGGGAGAGGAGATGGGGGGTGACCGCTTGGGTCCTTGGGCGCGACGAGCGGGGAAGAAAGCGGAAGTGCGCCAAGTTTGGGCTCGGACGGGGAAGAAGGCAGAAATGCACCATCTTGATGCTTAAGCGGAGGTGCCGATGGCTCAAGATTTTGCACTTTAGGAGAGAGCGCCTGCGGCTGCGCGGGCTCTAAGAGATTGTTAAGCTGGGACACGAGGGAGATGGAGTCGTCGTCCCTGTCATCAGTGGGGTTGGCCTCCTCGCAGCTGTAAGCTGCGGCGAGAGGAGCGGCTCCTTGGAGGCAGGAGTGAATGGTGATGAGGGTAGGAAGGAGGCCAGGAGGGAAACGCTTATTTTCGTGCTCCATGGCAGAGGTGACCCGATCTATGAGCACACGATAAGTGTCTGGGTCCCAGAGGTTGGCGGTGGTAAGCCAGGGGTTAAAGGGAAGAAGGAAGTCCCAGAAGGTCTGAAGCTGACGGGCTGAGACTTTACATCTGTGGCAGTCTAAGAGGGCGGCAAGGGCCTGAACCTGCGGGCTTTGCTGCCAGGAGAGTGAGCTCCCCATGCTAGCTAGGGGAGGTGCACCCGGAGGGGTCCTTACCTGTTCCTGGACGACGGCAAGCGGTCGAAGCCAGGCCCCACGGGGTGCCCCACGTTGGGCGCCAAATGAGGTGAGGAGCCCCCGCTTCTCTAGACAGGGGGCTCGGGGTGGGGAGGCGCAGGCATGAGAGGACGCACAGTGGCTCGAAGGACAACTGCGGAGATGAGGCGGATGGTGCAGGTCTACTTTATTGAGGAAGTACAAGCAGTTTTATAGAGTATGAAGAGAGGGGATGGGTGGAGGGTGATTGGGTTCTGATAAGCTAGATTAGCTGTTGTTACCTTATAAGGGCATAGAAGCAGAACTCGTCTACTAGGCTGGTCAGTAGTTACTAGGGAGAGCTTAAATTTGAGAGGGCTGAGCTGGATAGCTCGCTGATAGGTGGAAGGGAGCAGGTGTGTCTTTACGAGGTAGGAGGCCCTGAGATTGGCCCAGACAGAGGTGGTGACAGGGGGCTTGCGTGAGTTTCCCCTGCGGGGAGGTGTAGGTGCATACCTCGTCCCGAGGGGCCAACCGAGGGAGGCGTATTTCGTGCCTCAGACCTCGGAGGCGGCCAGTTCTGAGAGCCAAACTTTTGCATGCTTGCCCTCAATTAGGGAAAGGAAATTGAAACCACAATGAGACACCATTTCATTGTTGTTAATGAAAAAAAAAAAGGAAAATAACAAGTGTTGAAGAGGATGTGGAGAAATTGGAACTCTAGTGCATTATTGCTAGGAATGTAAAATGGTGTAGCCACTGTGGAAGTTAAGGTGGCGGCTCTTCAAAAAAGCTAAATATAGAATTGCCATGTGACCTGGTAATCCCAGTTTAGGTATATACCCAAAAAGAGTGTCACAAACAGATACTTTCATCACAATTGTTGATAATATTATTCAAAATATTAAAAAGGTGGAAACAATCCAAATGCCCATCAAATAATGAATGGACAAATAAGATGTGGTACATACATATAATGGAATAATAGACCATCAGAAAAAAATGATGAGACATATTGGAACATGAAAATATTTTGAAAACATTATACTCAGTGAAACAAGCAAGATAATAAGAATGAAAATTATATGTTATCAGGAATAAAAGATGACTAGAAATAGCACATCCACAGAGGTAGGTAGCAGATTAGAAGTTATTGGGGAAGTATTTGCAAAATAGAAAAAGGAAGACATTTCAAAATTCAGTATTAAGACAATCCAATAAAAAATGAATAAAATCAAGGAAGTAGATGTGGCTCAAGTGATGAGGCTTCCGCCTACCATATGGGAGGACCTGGGTTCGATCCATGGGGCCTCCTGGTGAATGAGAAGAAAAGAAAGCGTACCTGCATAGTGAGGCAAGTGCACACACAGTGAGTTGAGTGCCCACATGGTGAGCTGAGTGCCCACATGGGTGACTGTGTGGTAAGCCGAGTGCCCAGGTGGCAAACCAATTGCCCATGCAAACGAGTCACGCAGCAAGATGATGATGCAACTAAAGAGAGATGAAAGGGAGAGACAAGATGAAGAACAGCAGAAACCAGGAACTGAGGTGGCACAATTGACAGGGAAACTCTCTCCACATCAGAGGTCCCCAGGATCAAATCCCAGTGAATCCTAGTGGAGAAAGACAAGAAGAGAAGAGAAAAAGAGAAATAGATACAGAAGATCACATGGTACATGGACACCAACAGCGAACACAGCAAGGAGGGGAGGGGAAGTAGGAAAGAGGAGGGGAAGGGGGAAATGAATAAAATGTGTGATCAGATAATTTATCTGAGAAGGTATACAAATCCCAAACAAGTTTAAGAAACGCCATTCATCATTAGGAAAATGCAAATTAAACCATGAAGTACCATTTCACATATACTAGGATGGCTAATATAAACAAATAAAAAAACTGATGAGGCCAAGTTTAGAAAAGGATGTGGAATAACTGGAACCCTCATGTTGTTGTAGAGAATGCTATGTGGTACAGCCACTTTGGAAAAAAGTTTCACAATTTCTTACAAAATTAAGCATACCCTTACTGTATAACCCAACAATTCCACTCCTAGGTGTTTTCCCAAGATAAATAAAGATATATGTCTACCCAAAATCCTGTACACAAATGTTTATGGACGCTCTGATGATAAGCACCAAAAAACTGAAGACAATCCAAACGCCCACTATCTGGGGAATGGATTAACAATTGTTGGAAGGCATACAATGGAATTGTTCATCCATAAAAATGAATGAAGTTCTGATCCACGCTAATGAATCCATGAAAACATTATGTTTAGCAAAGTAATTCAGATATAAAAGGACAAACATTGTATGATTACATTTTTATAAAATATCTAAAACAAGCATATTCATAGAGACAGAAAGTATTTTAGTGTTTACCAGGCACTGGGGGAGGGGGTAGGGAGAGGAATGGCAAGTTATTGTTTAATTGGTAAAGAGTTTCTGTTTTGGGTGATGGCAGTTTTTAGTAATGGAAGGTAGTAAAGGAAGGTGGTTTAATAGCACAATATTGTAAAAGTAATTAATGCCACTGGATTGTATGCTTTAAATGATTAAAACAATTTATATGTTATATAGACATTAATAAAATAAAAAATAATAATAAAAATTGAAACAAAAAAATACCTCATTTAAAAAAAATTCCATAGAGTTCTTGGATATATGTCTATACCACAAGTCTGAGGGATTAGATATGCTCTTTTTTTTCTTTGATGATAATTTTTTATTGTCTTTTTAAAAAAGATAAATAGATCATACAAAATATTACATTAAAAAACATAAGAGGTTCCCATATAATGTACTCCCCACCCCACCGCTGATCCTCCTACATCAACATCTCCTTTCATCAGTGAAGCACATTCATTGCAATTGGTGAACACACCCTGGAGCACTGCCTCACCACCTAGACCACAATTTACATTGTAGTTCCCACTCTTGCCCTGTCTGTCCAGTGGGTTATGGCAAGATAAAAAATGTCCTGCCTCTGTCCCTGCAGTACTGTTCAGGACAACTCTAAGTCCTGAAAATGCCCCATATCACACCTCTTCCTCCCTCTTCTGCCCTTAGCAACTCTGTGGCCACTGCCTCCACATCAATGATACAATTTCTTCCATTGGTAGCATCACAACAGTTCTATAGTAGAATACCAGCAAGTACACTCCAATCCATATTATATTCTTTCATGTTGTGGACCCTGGGATGGCGATGTCCACTCCACCTCTAAATTGAGAGGGAGTGGGAAATGGAAAGGACAAATGAGTTTATATGGCTATGAGTCTCCAAAAAGAGCTGGGAGGTTATCAGAGGGGTCGCCCTTATGCACACCTCAGCAGAGTCCCAGAGACAGTTAAATACAATCCCAGGTATTGGTTCTTCTGAGGGCTACAAAGACCCACACGTTCTATGGTCATGGCAGATGGAGTTCATTACCATGTCAGTTGGCCCTACTTTGGAGTTTGTGCTTCTGTGTGATGGAGCTGGACTCAGATGTGATCTTTGTTCAGAAGCCTCTCCTGTTACTTTTACCAGATCTGTAGTTGGCGCTGGGGTTTAGTGTATACCCAGGAGACCTGAATCTCTGGACTGACCATGTGATAGCCAGGCCCTGAGCCTCGACAGACTTGCAACTTCTACACTCTGGTTTATTGGACTTACCCCACTCAGCTAACATGGAGGTGAAGAAGGTCAACCACCACACCAGGGAGCCAAGAGTGCCTACAGCTGAAAGCAGGAGGATTGCATCCAGCATCCATGTGGAATCTAAGTCCCCTCTTGATATAGAGGTGGAGTGGACACAACCATTCTAAGGTCCACAGGATGGAGGAATACAGTATGGATTAGAGTGGACTTACTGATATTCTATACATGAACTATTGTGATTAGTAATCAAAGAAAATGTGGCATTGGTGTGGAGAAAGTAGCCATGGTGGCTGCTGGGGGTAGGGAGTGGGAGGAAGAGATGTGATGTGGGGGCATTTTTGGGGGTTGGAGTTGTCCTGGGTGGTGCTGCAGGGACAGTTACCGGACATTATATGTCCTCCCATGGCCCACTGGGTGGACTGTGGGAGAGTGTGGGCTATGGTCTGGACCATTGACCATGAGGTGCAGCGGTGTTCAGAGATGTATTCACCAAGTGCAATGAATGTCTCATGATGATGGAGGAGGTTGTTGTTATGGGGGGAGGAGTGGGGTGAGCGGGGTGGGGGATATATGGGGACCTCATATTTTTTGAATGTAACATTAAAAAAAAAAGCCAAAAAAAAAATAAATTGAGAGGGGGCTTAGATCCCACATGGCTTTACCATTTCCCCCTTTTATTCAAGGTCTTTTTCTAGTTACATCACCAGATGTTGATGATAGTAATCCCTAGGTGTCAGGGAGGCTCATCTCCAGGAGTCATGCCCCTGCTGGGGAGAAAGTAATGCATTTACATGATGAGTTTGGCTTAGAGTGTGGCCACATTTGAGCAGCATGGAGGCTCTCAGGAGGTAACTCTTAGGCACCCTGCAGCTCTAGGCCTGGTTGAAATTTCAAGCACACAGGCTCATAAGCATAGTCATCAGCATCAAAGGGCAATCATTGGACCATCCTTCACTGGTCTTTGCCATTGCACTTGGGGGATTGGTGCTGTTCCATTAGCGAATGCAACAGAGCTCCCCAGGATGGGAACTGAGCACTCCCTCAGTTGTCATGTGTAACTGTGCACTATGACAATACCCAAAGAACATCCGAACATATCTATATACCTTATATGCATGCCCTGGAGAAATCCCTCCCACCATGCATCACCTATCAATGACCCTGCACCAGTGCTCCTCCCCTCCCATAGTTGAACCTCTCTGTGATCCAAAACTTCTTCAAATATTAAGCCTAATATATTGTCAGATTCAATTAGACAGAAAATGAAATAGTATTGACAGGTTTAAAGATTAGAAATAGGATATATAATAATTTAGAAAAAATAAAATAAAATAAAAAATAAATTGGGGTATTAAAAATTGAAAAATATCATAAAACATTGTTTTTGACATTTTCCTTTTATCACAGTAATAGGTGTTGCTCTGCATGTACAGTGGCAAGGCAATCTCCATTTTTTCCAGTGTCTACATCCTTTTTTTTCTTTATAATTTTGTCTTCTAAAAAGTTTCTGAAGACAGTGAAGTCACATATACAATATAGGGAACTCCCATATACCCAACCTCAAATCTTTTCCTCACTTCCCCAGCAATGATCTTTTTCCATGTGGATGTTATATTTGCTACAGCTGATGTACAGATACTGAAATATAGCTACCAACCATGGTTACATTAGGGTTTACATTATGGTTTACATTTTAGAGTATGCACTTTTATAAATTTTTTTTTTCAAAATCCCATCACTGGCAACATTTAAAAAAGAAGATTTTGTTTTCATTTATTTCTTCCTCCTCTCCCCCAGTTTCTGCTCTCTGTGTCCATTCTCTGTGTGTTCCTTTGTGTCCACTTGCATTATCCAGTGGCACTGGGAATCTGTGTCTCTCTTGGTTGTATCATCTTGCTGTGTCAGTGCTCTGTGTGTGTGCAGCCCTACTCGTAGGCAGGCTGAACTTGTTTTGCACGGGGGGCTCTCCTTACAGGGCACACTCCTTGCACGTGGGGCTCCCCTACGTGGGGGACATCCCTGTGTGGCATGGCACTCCTAGCATGCAGCAGTACTGTGCGTGGGCCAGCTCCACACGGGTCAGTAGGCCCTGGGTTTGAACCCTGGACCTGCCATGTGGCAGGCAGATGCTCTATCCATTGAGCCAAATCCACTTCCCTACTTTTATAAATTTTGGTGAAATTTAACATGGCTTACATCCATTATTGCTCATATACCCAATGACCAAGTGGTTTTCATCCCTGGTATAAAAGGATAGTTCAACATAAGAGAATCAATCAATATAATACACCACAATCAATATAATACACCACAGATCAAAAGAAAAAGATCACATGATCATATCTATAGATGCAGAAAAAGCATTTGAAAAAATACAGCACACTTTCCTGATAAAAACACTGCAAAAAATAGGAATATAAGGAAACTTTCTGAATGTGATCAAGGGTATAGATGAAAAACCCACAGCTAACATCATTTACAATGGTGAAATCCTAAAATCCTTCCCACTAAGATCAGGAATGAGACAAGGATGCCCACTATCTATCATTGCTCCTATTTACCATTGTGTTAAAAGTACTTCCTTGAACACTGAGGCAAGAAACAGATATAAAAGGCATCCAAATTGGAAAGGAAGAAGTCAAAATTTTACTGTTTGCAGATGACATGATCCTGTACATAGAAAGCCCTGAGAAATTACAACAAAGCTTCTAGAACTTATAAATGAGTTCAGTAAAGTCACAAGTTATTAGATCAATGTGCAAAAATCAGTAGCATTTCTGTACACCAATAATCAGCAATTTAAGGATGAAATCAAGAAAAAAATACCATTTACAATAGTAAATTAAAACATCAATTACCTAGGAATAAATTTAACTAAAGATGTAAAAGACTTATACACAGAAAACCACACAACACTCTTAAAGGAAGTCAAAGAAGACTTAAATAAATGGAAGAATATTCCTTGTTCATGGATAGGAAGACTAAATATTAAGATGTCTATCCTACCAAAACTGATCTACAGATGTAATGCAATCCCAATAAAAATGAACACAACGTTTTTTTACTGAACTGGAAAAACTGACTGTGAAATTTATTTGGAATGGAAAGAAGTTCTGAATAGTCAAAGACATAATGACAAAGAAAAATGAAATTGGAGGAATTACACTACCTGACTTTAAAACATACTACAAGGCTATAGTGATCAAAATGGCACGGTATTGGCAAAAGGATAGATACACTGACCAAAGGAACTGAATTGAGAGTTTGGATATAGATCCTTGCATATACAGTCATCTAATATTTGACAAGGCCACAAAGCCCACTCAACTGGGGAGTTAGCCTCTTCAACAAATGGTGCTTGGAGAACTGGATATCCATATGCAAAAGAATGAGAGAGTATTACCACCTCACACCTTATACCAAAATCAACTCAACATTGATCAAAGATCTAAATATAAGAGCCAACACCATAAAGAACTTGGAAGACAATGTAGGAAATCATCTACAGGACCTTGTAATATGAAATGGCTTCATGAATTTCACACCCAAAACATGAGTAGTGAAAGAAAAAATAAATAATTGGTACCTCCTCAAAATTAAAGTCTTTTGCACCTCAAAGGAGTTTATCAAGAAAGTGAAAAGACAGCCTACCCAATGGCAGAAAGTATTTGGTAACCATATAACTGATAGGAGCCTAATATCCAACACATATAAAGAAATCTTATATCTTGAAAATATAAAGACGAACAACCTATTCAAAAAATGGGTAAGAGATTTGAACAGATGCTTCTCCAAAGAAGAAATACAAATGGCTAAAAAGCACATGAAAAATGCTCAATATCACCAGCTATTAGGGAAATGAAAATCTAAACTATAATGAGATACAATCTTATACCCATTAGACTGGTGGCTATTAAAAAAATAGAGGACTACAAGTGTTGGAGAGGATGTGAAGGAATGGGAACTCTCATTCACTGCTGATGGGAATGTAGAAGGATCCAGCCATGGTGGAAGACAGTTTGGTGCCTCCTCAAAAAACTAGCTATATATTTGCCATCTGACCCAGCAATTCCACTGTTGATTATATACCCACAAGAACTGAAAACAAGGACATGAACTGATACATGCATACCAATGTTCATAGTGGCATTATTTACTTTTGCTAAAGGTTAGAATCAACCCAAATGTCCATCAACAGATGAATGAATACACAAAATGTGGTATATACACACAATGGAATACTACTCAGCTGTAAGAAGGAATATAGTACTAATACAAGGGATAATATGGATGAATTTTGAGGACCTTGTGTTGAGTGAAGCAATCCAGGCATTGAAGGACAAATACTACATGACCTCTCTGATATGAATTAAGCAAATCAAGCTGTCTCAGAGAGCTAGAGACTTTACAATGGGCTTATAGGACATAGTGGGGGAGAGGAAGGTTGTGAGCTGATGCCTACCTGGGCAAAATCCATGATAAAGTGGAGATAAGTAGTTGTGCAGTGAAGGATAAGATGGGGGCATAGGGATACTATTGGGTGGGGCTTTGCAGGTTTGAGGGTGGGTGGGGTTGGTAGGATGGGTCAGAAGGTTCATGGAATTGGGGGGAGGGTTTGAGTTGAATGGGTGAACATAGGAGAGTGTCAGGTACGTGGCTGAAACTATAATGTTGAGAAAACTCTTTAGAAAATATAATAAGGAAGGGTTACTTGTTTGGGGTGATTGATGGGGTCATCTGGCACAGGGTGCATCTGGGGCAGGCTTCTAGGGAGCGTATGAGTGCTCATCTTGTCATATTGTGTTATATCTGTGGGTGAGACACATACAATGAGCAGGAAAGTGTTGTACCCCCTTCCTGGGGGAACTGATGTTCTCAATCAGAGGTGAGGTTGTCTATCAAGAACATGGGTGGCTCCCAATGGGGAGGACAGACTAGAGTGCCAAGCCCTCAGCACTGTTGTATCTATGACTCTTGTCCATCGAGCAGTGAAGCTTGGTTGTTACTGTGGGCCCTGAGGGGAGGCTGAGAGAGGAAGAGGATGGATGGAAGTGGGAGTAACTGGGGGGCCATGGAACTCTTTTATTTTTTTAATGTAACATTTTGTGTTACCTATGTATCTTAAAAAAAGATAAGATAGGGAAATGGACTTTGGCCCAGTGGTTAGGGCGTCCGTCTACCATATGGGAGGTCCGCGGTTCAAACCCTGGGCCTCCTTGACCCGTATGGAGTTGGCCATGTGCAGTGCTGATGCGCGCAAGGAGTGCCGTGCCACGCAAGGGTGTCCCCCGTGTGGGGGAGCCCCACGCGCAAGGAGTGCGCCCGTGAGGAGAGCCGCCCAGCGTGAAAAGAAAGAGCAGCCTGCCCAGGAATGGCGCCGCCCACACTTCCCGTGCCGCTGACGACAACAGAAGTGGACAAAGAAACAAGACGCAGCAAATAGACACCAAGAACAGACAACCAGGGGAGGGGGGGAAATTAAATAAATAAATAAATCTAAAAAAAAAAAGATAAGATAAAAAAGTAACGGCACATTTAGGAGCATTGCCACACAGCATGGATTATAGTCTACTTTGTAGTTTACACTCTCTCCCACTCCATTCTGTAGGTTATGGCAGGGTATATAAATATATAATGTGCTGTATCTGTCTTTTCAATGTGATTTGAGTTAATCTCAAGTCCCGAAACTGCCCTCTTATTACACCTCTTTTCCCTCTCGCTGCCTTCAGCAACTCCAGGCGCCACTGTCTTCACATCAATGATATAATTTTTTCCGTTGCTAGACTCACAATAAGTCTATAGTAGAATACCATTAATGAAAGAAGTTGTTAAGGTGGGAAAAGTAGGAGGTGTGGGGAGTGGGGCATATGCGAATCCCCTATATTTTTTTAATGTATTATTTCTATATTTTTTTAACGTATCATTTTATGTTATCTATATATCTTTTAAAAATAAATAAAAAATATATTTAAAAAAGTAACGGCACATACTGATGCCATTACCCCTTACAAATTGTCATCTTTAGTAAATAGCATAAGTCAATGCCTCATCTTTTTTAGAACCTTTTTTATAACTGCTCATCAGCTTATTCCTTAAGACATAATGCAAGTTCACAGTAATAAAATATTCACTTCAGTTGTGACCTGACATCCTTTTTTTTTTGAGGTACCTGGGCTGAGGATTGAACCCCTGGAACCTTGTACATGGGAGGCCAGCACTCAACTACTGAGTCACATCGGCTCCCTGAGGTGTTTTTTTGGCTTTGTTTTGCTTGTTGTTTGTTTTTGTTTTTTCTGGAAGGTATTGGGAACTGAAACTGGGACCTCCCATGTGGGAAGCAGGCCCTCCATGGCTTCAGCCTTATCCGCTCCCCTACCTATTCTTTTTTTTTTTAAAAAGATTTATTTTTTATTTATTTCTCTCCCCTTCCCTGCCCCTCTAGTTGTGTCCAAGCAGACACAGAACACACAGCAAATGGACACAGAGAGCAGACAATGTGGGGGAGGAGGGGAGAAGGGGAGAGAAATGAATTGTTGGAGTATTAGCCAGCATAAAGCATGCTGGGATACTTGCCATGACTGATTTAAATAAAAATGTTTGCAGTTGGCATGGAAATAAATGGCTCGGAAAGCAGTCAGTGAAAGGAGATGGTGACTTCTTGTTCCTCATTGTGTAGGTACATGTTAAGAACAATGTGCGTAATGTTTGCCAAGTTTTTAATTATAGCTTTGCAAAGGCCTTTTTGCTAAATAGAGCATTGTTTGGAATTGTACAAATACTATGACTTTGTACAATAAACTTGTCAGTAGCATTTGCTCTGATCCCTGAATCCCAGTCTTTATGATTTTTTCATTTCTTCATGAGCCGCCGTTGACAATAAATGAAAAATAAGTCTTTAAAAAAAACAACAAAAAAAAACCCACCCCAAAATATTACAAAATCATTATACAGAAGATGTTATATTATAAACTATCCAAAGGTTAATATCTGAAATTACCGAAACTGGCTAGACAGCCTATACCTGTTGTTATGAAGGTAATTCTAGCCTGACCTTACCCTTCTTTATAATTATCCCCAAACTAGTCTCACCCTTGTGTGTACTTACTACTCTGATGGTAACCACTCCAGCTCTTTTGTTTACTAGTCATATGAAAAATCTTGGAATGTAAAATAGTGCACCTTCTGTAGAAAAGTTTGGTGGTCCTAAAAACTTAAACACAGCATTACCATATGTTCTTCTGTGTCCACTTGGATTCTTGTCAGCAGCACCCGGAATCTGTGTCTCATTTTTTTGTTGTGTCATCTTGCTGCGTCAGCTCTCCATGTGTGTGGCACCACTCCTGGGCAAGCTGCACTTTTTTTACATTGGGTAGCTCTACTTACAGGGTGCACCCTTGTGTGTGGGGCTCACCTATGTGGGGGACACCCCTGAGTGGCAGGGCACTCCTTGCACAAATCAGCACTGTGCATGGACCAGGTCATCACACGGGTCAAGGAGGCCCTGGGTTTGAAACTTGGATCTCCCATGTGGTAGGCGGATACCCTATCCGTTGGGCCAAATCTGATTCCCTCCCTCCCTATTCTTAATAGAGAAATGAACAACAATCAGCAATAACCACAAAGAAAATTTGATTACATTGAGTTAAGAATTTCAGTACCTAGCAAATCATCATTAAGCATGTGAAAATGTAAGCTCCTGAGCTTGGAAAAATATTTGCAACATATATAAAACTGACAACAGACTCTCTTCCAAATTTATAAAGCATCATGATAAATCACTGAGAAAAAAGACAGACAACAAAAGGTCAATAGAAACTTTACAAGAGAGGATTTCCCAGAAGCCAAAGAACAGCTGGAGCCCCCAGAAGAGGCCAGCAAGGACCCTTCCCTGGAGCCTTGGGAGGCAGCACAACCCCTCCAATGCCTTGATTTCAGACCTCTGGCCTCCAGAACTGGGAGGGAATAAATTTCTCTTGTATTCAGCCACCAAGTTTGTGGTATTTGTTGGCCTAGACACAGGAAATGAATACATCAGGTAAATATTTTAAGTGGAAAAAGCAACATGTGGAACTGTGTCTGTGCAATGTCACTGGATGCAGGTCATTATTAGCAATGGGCACGGGACTTGACAGTATGGTGGGATGGAGAAATGCCTTGGCACTGGTATACAGTCTGATATATGGGGATGAAGCAGTGGGAAGAAAGAGAGAAAGAGCAGGAAATTAAGATCCTGCATAATGTAAAAGAAAAAGATAGGTCAACCCCTCTCCATCAGTCACCAACATCATTCACTTAAAAAAAATGCACAGAAAAGGGAAGAACTGACAGAAGAGCCTGGAACCAGGAACTCTGTCCATAAAATGAATAGAAATAGATAAAACAAGACACTTCAAACAAAACAATTATAAAAAATAAAAAATTGAGCAGAGAAGGTTTTTTTTCCATGTTGACAAAATTTCTCCTTATAAAACCAACACAAACTTAATCAAATGGTAACACAATACTCCAAACTGAATCAACTATCTAAAGATGGTACAATATTAGGAAGCCTCTTACTATCATTTACCATATAACCCTAAGAAAATTCACTTATCTGCACAGATGTTGAAAAACCCTATAACAAAATTCAATACCTTTTCCTAATAAAAGCCCTTGACAAAATATGAATGGATGATATATCTTAACACGATAATATCTATATACCTTGGTCCTAAAGCCAGAACCTAATTTAAGAGTGACACTTCAGAGCTAATTCCACCAAGGCCAAGGAAAAGAGCAAGGATTCCCCCTATATCCACTAATGTTCAACATTGTTCTAGAAGTCCAGGGGTCACGTTTAATATGTGGAATGTCTCCCCTTAGAGTCAACTAACAGAAGGACAAATCCCACTTAATTGGCTCTCTGGAGTACAACAGAGACTGAATCAAAGAAAAGGAAAAGAAAACACCAAAATCATATAAGAGATTTACATCCCAGACCCACCAGTCTGGACCCTTCCCCCTCCTTGTCCCCACGCAGTTTGGGAATTGCACAGAGGCAGCACAGCCTGGTTCCTTCCTGCCTCAGCTACAGACCATAGAGCCTCACACAGCCATGTTTCAGAACCCCATGCATATCCAGGCACAGGGACCCAAGTCTGCAGAGACTCAGCAGCTGGGGAGTGCCACACACAAAAGTTCCTGCAGCAATAAAAGAGACCATGGCAGAACAGGTGGCAAGAGGTATAAGGAAACGAATGCAGCTCTATCAGTTGGGTGCCCACCTACCACACAGGAGGTCCTGGGTTTGGGTCTTTGTGCTTCCTAAAAAAGATGAGCTAGATGCCACCCCACTGCAATGAACAGATGTTTAAATAAGCAGATGTCTAAACAATCAGATGCCACAAGCTAGCAGGCACCACAGCCCCTGGGGAGCAGATGTGGCTAAGGCTGTTAGCACTTACCTCCCATGTGGGAGTTCCTGGGTTTGGTTCCCAGTGCCTCGTGGAGAAGGCAAGCAAACAATGAGCAGACAGGACAGAACAATCTGGTGAGGGGGGGAATGGTAAATAAAAAAATTAAAGCAAATAAAAAATAAAACTTTAAAAGAAAAAAAAAGATGTATGCACACTCAAGCCAGACTCTGCTGGACCACCCAAAAGCAAAATGGACCTTTCTGGTCCAAGAAGACTTCATTCCAATTCTGCTCAAATTTTTCCAAAATGAAGAGGAGGGAACACTCCCTACTTCATTCTATGAAGCCAACATCACTCTTATACCAAAGCCAGATAAAGATACAACAAGAAAAGAAAATCATAGCACAATAAATCTTATGAATATAGGTGCAAAAATCCTTAACAAGATACTAGCAAATCAAATCCAACTGCTCTGTTTAACACTGAAAGATTATACACAATGATCAAGTGGGATTTATCCCACATGAAAGGGTGGTTCAACATAAGAAAATCAATTAATGTAATAAACTACATTAACAAACTGAAGGGAAAAACAAAATGATAATCTCAATGGAGAAAAGGCATTTGACAAAATCCAGCACGCTTTCTTGATGGAAAAAAAAAAACACTTATGAAGATGGGGATAGAAGGAAACTTGCTCTACATAAAAAAGGGCATATATGAAAAACCCACAGCTAACATCATACTCAATGGTGAAAGACTGGAAGCTTTCCCTCTAAGATCTGGAACAAGACAATGATGCTCACTGTCACCACTGTTACTCATCATTGTACTGGAAGTTCTAACCAGAACATTTGGGCAAGAAAAAGAAAAGATATCCAAATTGGAAAGGAAGTAAAACTTTCACTATTTGCAGATGATTTGATCTTTTGTATAAAAAGCCCTGAAATCTACTACAAAGCTACTAGAGATAATGACAAATTCAGCAAAGTGGTGAGGTACAAGATCAAGATGCAAAAAATCAGTAGTGTTTCTGTACACGAGTAATGATCCATATGAGAAGGAAATCAAGAAAATATTCCATTTACAATAGCAAGCAAAGAACAAAATATCTAGAAGTAAACATAACCAATATGTAAAGGATTTATACAATGAAAACTATAAAACTTTGCTAAAAGGAATCAAAGATCCACATAAATGGAAGGACATTCCATGCTCATAAGTTGGAAGACTAAATATTGTTTTTTATTTTTTTATTTTTTTATTTTTTTATTTTTTATTGATTTTGTAAAAATATTAAATTAAAAAAACAATATGAGGTCCCATTCAACCCCACCACCCCCACCCCGCCACTCCCCCCCAGCAACACTCACTCCCATCATCATGATACATACATTGCATTTGGTAAGTACATCTCTGGGCATCTCTGCACCTCATGGTCAATGGTCCACATCATAGCCCATACTCTCCCACATTCCATCCAGTGGGCCCTGGGAGGATTTACAATGTCCAGTGATTGCCCCTGCAGCACCATCCAGGGCAACTCTAAGTCCCAAAGGCGCCTCCACATCTCATCTCTTCCTGCCATTCCCCATACCCATATCAGCCACCATGTCCACTTTTCCCACGCCACTCCAATGCCACCTTTTCTCTGTGGACCTTGGATTGGTTATGTCTGTGGCAACTCTATGTCAAGAGGAGGCTCAGATTCCACATAGATACTGGATGCAATCCTCCTGCTTTCAGTTGTAGGCACTCTAGGCTCCATGGTGTGGTGGTAAATATTGTTAAGATGTCAATTTTACCCAAAATGATTTACAGATTCAATGCAATCTCAACAAAAATTTCAACAGCCTCCTCTGAAGAAATGGAATAGTCAATCATCACACTGGTTTGGAAAGGCAAGGGGCCCCAAATAGACAAAACAATCTTGAAAAGAATGAAGTTGGAGGACACACACTTCCTGACTTTAAAACTTATTAAAAGACTATAGTGGTCAAAACTGCATGGCATTTGTGGAGTACTGCCTGGCCCACAAGCGTTGCGGAGTGCCACTGACCCGCAAGCACCACGGAGAGCCGACTGAGCAATGTGACATGACAAAAAAGGGAGACAAGCAAAAAAAAAAAACAAAAAAAACCCACAGAAGAACGTACAATGAATGGACACAGAAAGCAGAAAGCAAGCAAACCATGGTGGGGGGCAGGGCAGGGAATAAAATAAAAAATGAAATACAGACACAGAAGAATGTACAGCAAATGTACATAGAAAGTAGACAGCAAGCAAAAAGCAGCAAGGATGGGGGGATAAAAAACAAACTGCATGGCGTTGCACAAGGATAGATATATAGACCAATGGAATAAAATGAGAGTTCCAAAATAGACCCTTACATCTGTGGTCAATTGATTTTACACAAGGGTGCCAAGTCCACTCAACTGAGAAAGAATAGTCTCTTCATGTTGCTGGGAGAACTGGACATCCACATGCAAAAGAATGAAGGAGGATTCCTATTTCATTCCATGTACAAAAATTAACTCAAAAAAGATCAAAGGCCTAAATTTAAGAGCCAGGACTATAAAACTCCTAGAAGAAAATGTAGGGAAGCCTCTTCAGGATCTTGTGTTAGGCAATAGTTTCTTAGACTTGACATCCAAAGCACAAGCAATGAAAGGAAAAATAGATAAATGGAACCTCAGCAAAATTAAAAACTTTTGTGCATCAAAGGCCTTTATCATGAAAGTGAAAAGACATATTGAAAGAAAATATTTGGTAACCACATATCTCATAAAGGCTTAATATCCAGAATAGATAAGAAATTCTACAACTCACAAAAAGAGACAAACAACCCAATTAAGAAATGGGCAATAGACTTGAACAGGCATTTCTCCAAGAAGGACATGCAAATGGCTAAAAGGCACATGAAAAGATGCTCAACATCATACATCTAATTAAAATATTGCAAGAAGATGATAGAGAGAATGGTAGAGAAACAATCCACATTTAAATACCTTGTAGTGACCTTGCAAGAACATGAAAGTTCAAAGAGAAAAAGCATCCAGGGAGAAAGAACTACTTATTTCTATCTAAGAGGCATGGATATATTCAGAGTTGACACTCAGCACAACATTAGGTACCAGAATAGTGTTGACAAATATGTGGTCTTACTTAAATGTTAAAAATAACATTTACATAAAAAATAACTGTCAGTCTAGAACTGAATGGTCAGTCAAATGATCTTCAAGAATAAATGTGAAAAAGATGTTTTTAAACAAGAAAAACAAATGGAAACAATCAGTTTACCTCAGGAAACCTCCACTGAAGAAAATATTAAAAACATCAGGGGAAGCAGATGTGACTCAAATGATTGGGCTTCTGCCTACCATATGGGAGGATGTGGGATTGATCCCCAGGGCCTCCCTTAAAGGGGCCAGGCCCACATGGCGAGCAATGCAGCAAGATGATGACACTCAAAAGAGAGATGCAACAGAGAGTCAAGGCAAGAAGAAGCAGAAACCAGGAACTGAGGTGGAACAAGCAAGAGGGAGCCTCTCTCCCACATGGGAGGTCCTGGGGTCTGATCCTAGTGAAGTCTAGTGGAGAAAACAAGAAGGAAGATAAAAAGAAAACAGTAACAGAAGATCACACAGTGAATGGACACAGACAGCAAAAACAGCAAGGTGGGAGGAAGGGAGAGAAAGAAAAGAACATCACTATGCATGGGGTGATTAAATCCAATAATCCTGACTCCCCCTAGTCCTTGGTCAGGATTAGGACTAAAGCAGAGGCATGGATCACTGATGTCAGAGACTTTCCCATTTCTTTAGGGACTTGTGTGTGACCATGCGCATGTTTCCTTATCTGGTCCTTTCTTCTAAAATCAAAGATGAGAAGTAATTTCTCAAAATACTATGGGAATAACATAAAAATATTTCTACAATTGTGTTCATGGCATATGTATTAGTCAGCCAGAGGGATGCTGTTGCAAAGTGCCAGAAATCTGTTGGCTTTTACAAAGGGTATTTATTTGGTGTAAAAGCTTACAGTTACAAGACCCTAAAGAGTTCAACTCAAGACTGCTTTCTCACCAAGTCAGTTGCCATGTGCTGAAGCAAGATGGCAGGTGATCTCTGCCTGTTCTCTCCTTCCTTCTTCCTCTTAAGGCTCCATGTTCCCAGCTTCTTCCTATCTCAGCTGTAGGCTGGCATAGGGATTGTTTCTGGGCCTTCTCAGCTGCTCAGCTGGAAACTATCAGGTGAATGGCTCATCTCTCTTCCTGGGGCCACAGGATGAAAGTTCTCACCTCTTCTGTGTCTGTGGAGCTCTCTCTCTTCCTATGTGTCTTCTTCTTTTTTTTTTTTTAAAGATTTATTTTATTTTTTATTTAATTCTCCCCCCTCCCCTGATTGTCTGTTCTCTGTGTCTATTTGCTGCATCTTGTTTCTTTTGTCCGCTTCTGTTGTCGTCAGCGGCACAGGAAATGTGGGCGGTGCCATTCCTGGGAAGGCTGCACTTTCTTTTGCTCTGGGCGGCTCTCCTTATGGGTGCAGTCCTTGCGCGTGGGGCTCCCCTACGCGGGGGACAGCTCTGCATGGCACGGCACTCCTTGCGCACATCAGCACTGCGCATGGGCCAGCTCCACATGGGTCAAGGAGGCCCGGGGTTTGAACTGTGGACCTCCCATGCGGTAGACAGATGCCCTAACCACTGGGCCAAGTCCGTTTCCCCCTATATGCCTTCTTGAGTGAGTGTCTATTTCTCAGCCCACCAATGGGGTGAGGACGCAACCCTGAGTTGAGGACATCAACAGCCCTAAATGGATTTAATCAGGTTAACTTAAAACCTCAAAATTTAAACAATCAAAGGGTATCATACCCGTAGGAACAGACCATTTAGAAACATAATCCCTCTCTTTTTTGGAGTTCATAAATAATCTCAAACTACAACAGCATATTTATAAATAGCCAAAACAGGTTTCGATCAATAGGAGAATAAATAAACAATCTGTGGTAATTTGCACAATTAAGTACAACTAAGTAATAGCAATGAATTATTTATACACAAACTCATTGTTCCTGAGTGAAAGCAGTCATAAAATGATAATGTATTAATTCATCAATATTAAATTCCAGAATAGGCAAATCTTATTCACGGTGGACAAAAATCGAATGATAGTTGTCTTTTTAGGGATAGAGTTGGTGATTCATTGGGAAGGGTCATGAAGGAGCTTTGCAGAGTGAAGGTAAATCATCTGCAACTTGATAGGGATTTGGTTTACATAAATGTGTATGTTTTTTAAGAGTTATTACTTAAAATGGGTACATTTTATAGTATGAACAATTAAAGTAAAATGGGGAAGCGAATATAGCTCAAGTGATTGAAGTTCTGCCTACCATGTGGGAAGTCCTGTGTTAGGTTCATGGGTCCTCCTAAAGAAGATGAGCAAGACAACAAACAAGTTGATGTAATGGGATAGTGGGGTGGGGTGACATGACAAGAGACACAAGGAGGAAAACAAACACAATGAAAGACACAACAAAGCAGGGAATGGATGTGGCTCACCTGATTAGGTGACTTCTTCCCACATGGGAGGTCCCAGGTTTGGTTCCAGTGCCTCCAGAAAGAAGACAAGCACACAATGAACAGAAACAGTAAATGCAAGCAATGGGGGTGGGGGTGTGTGGGGAGGAGGGGAGATGGGGGATAAAAAAATAAATGTTCAAAGTAAAATGAATAAACTCTAATAATACATAACTATAAAAACATAAAAAAGAATGTCTGGATGAGGGAAAATAATCCCAGAAAGAATGGTGGGAAAAGAAAGTGCCAACATGTGAAAATATATATTTAAAAAGTACAAAAAACTCCACAATGACTACACAAAATAATAAGACATCTATTTTATTCAGGTAGAACTTGTTAAAAAATAGCACAGATCTGGGAGATATTTAATCAACTGGAAGCATAGTCTCCTAAAATTTTTATATTATTCATAAGAGAAAAGAATGTTGTAGTTGGAATTTAAATTTAAGATGCATGTTAAATTTTTAAGGACTCATACAATAAGAAGATTGAAAAGAAAATAAAAACATGTGGTAGAAACATAAAATATATCAGTAATTTTACACAAAGATACACACTATATTATACAAAAAGTCAGATTGGGGAAATTTTTTATTTTATTTATAAGTAACACCCTAAAACACAAAAACACAAGCCCATGCAAACATATATCATTTACGAAATAGAAGGAAAATTTAGAAGTGTGGAATCCATGCAAATATATGGATCTTTTTGGCCTTAAAGCCAAAATGACTGTAGCTCTGTATATGTAAGAGAAGGGTTAAGCTTAGCTTTCACATGAAGGTGAAGCTAAAACTGGCTCTGCAGTTAAAGTAAGAAGGGAAAAGGGCTCTAATGGCACCAGCCCCAAATTTGAAAGTGGAGACAAACATAAAGGCAGAGCCAAGTTCGAAGGTGGCACTGAGTTTGAAAGTGGTGCTAACTATCAAGCCACCAGAATGTAGGGAATGAGAATGGTAACTAAGAGTGGGAACTCATGTAAGTTAATTAGACCTCCCAGATAGGCTGTAACCTCTGAAGTACCCAATCAAAGGGGAACAGGGGAGGGACCTGTGTGTTAGGCTTAGGGAATAAATGTTGTTGTTTCTTGTTGTTTGACCCGCCAGCTGTTTATCAAGGTCACATGCCCGTTCCTGTAAGATCATTAATAAAATTATTTTCTCCTTCACAATGAGGTGAACTTTTGTTCTCTTACAGGTACAGCTTTCTTTCTAAAAGTATATATCCTGGGAAACGGACTTTGGCCCAGTGGTTAGGGCGTCCGTCTACCACATGGGAGGTCCGTCTACCACATGGGAGGTCCGCAGTTCAAGCCCCGGGCCTCCTTGACCCGTGTGGAGTTGGCCCATGCGCAGTGCTGATGCGCGCAAGGAGTGTCATGCCACGCAGGGGTGTCCCCCGCGTAGGGGAGCCCCACGCGCAAGGAGTGCACCCATAAGGAGAGCCGCCCAGCGCAAAGGAGGGAGCAGCCTGCTGAGGAATGGCGCCGCCTGAGGGAAGTGGTCGGAGGGCCTCGCAGCAGGTAGGACCGACGCGAGAAGAACTCACGGAGACAGGCTGATGGCGCTGATCTGATTTAATGAGGAAGTGAGAACAATTTATAGGGCATGTAACAAGGTGATTGGTTAGGAGCATCTAGGGGATGATTGGATGATTTTCTAGTTGCTGGGTAGATAAGGCTTAGAACTGTCCAGTAAGCAGCGAGGGGGCTGAGCAATGATGGGAGGCGTAATCGACCTCGTACCACCTTGCTGCCAAGGGAGACGAATGCAATCTCATACCTTGGATTCAGCCAGGCTTGCTAGCCATATTCGGGCCTGTTCTCCCTCAGCCGCCCACACTTCCCATGCCGCTGTCAACAACAGAAGCGGACAAAGAAACAAGACGCAGCAAAAAGACACAGAAAACAGACAACCGGGGGAGGGGAGGGGAATTAAATAAATAAAAATAAATCTTTTTTTAAAAAAAGTATATATCCTTTATATGTCTTTAAAATAAACTTTTGTAGGATTGTGGGAAGATGGCAGAGTAAGAAGCTCCAGGAATCAGTCCCTCCACCAAAACAAACCTTGAACTGGCAGAAACTGTCTGCATCTCAACTATTTTGTAACTCTAGAGTCCAGTGGAACACTGTGAGTATCCAGAGAAGAGCTGGAGGATGATGATGGTCAATTATGGTACATATCAGGGAGTTTCAGCCTCTGGTAGCTGCTATCATCTCCCACCCCCTAACTGAGTGGAGAGTAGCAGTGAGGACTGCAGCCTGGGTTCATGGTGTAACTTGCTGGTGCCGGGGTAGGCTATAAGGATCTCGTCCTTCAAAATCCAGGGTGTGTGGTCTGATCTGGGGGTCAGCTAATTCAGGTCACTGGAGGTCCCCAGATTTGAAGGCTGCCATGGTTCCAACCCTCCTCAGGCAAAATTGGCAGAGGTGACTCAAAGAGGCAGTAGCTCTTCATTTATTTTACCATTTTCAAATTCTCTTTCCATTCACTATTTGGGAGCAAAAAAAGTTTGGAATAGTCATAAATTGACAGTTCTAGTCCTCAACAAGAAGGAAAAAAAACCCCTAGCAACCCACAAAGAGGGGAAGAAATTATATTTCCAGAGTTATAGCAACATAATATTGAGAATATCCAGCCCTAAAAAAATTACAAACCATGCAATAAATGTGCAAGTATGGCCCATTCACAGGAAAAAAAGGTTTGCCAAAAACTGTCCCTTAGGAAGTTCATACATTGGTACTACTAGTCAACGAATGTAAATCAACTGCCTTAAATATGCTCCATGAGTCAAAGGATCCCAAATACAAGAACAAAAGTAAATTATGAAGACCTTGTCTAAACAAACAAAGAAAAAAAGAGATAGAAATTATAAAAAGGAACAAAGCAGAAATTTTGGATATGCAAAGGACAATAATTTGAAATGAAAATTCACTAGAGTGGATCAACAACAGATTTGGATAGGCAGAACAATCAGCAAACTCTTAAACAAGGCAGGAGAAATTATCCACTGTGAAGAACATAAGGAAAAAAGATGAAGAAAAATAAATAGAGCCCTATCAAGAATACCAACATATACATCACAGGAGGCCCAGAAAGACAAGACAGAGATAAAGGGGTAGAAAAAGTATTTGATGAAATAATACCTGAAAACTTATAAAATCTGATGAAAGATATGAATATACACAAAGAGTAAGTGCGATAAACTCCAAGCAGGATAGGCTTTAAAAGATCTATGCCAAGATACCATCAAAATTCAAAGCCAAAGAGGATTTTCAAAGCAGCAAGATAGAAGGGACTTATCACACAGAAAAGGTCTCCAAAAAGATGAACGGCAAATTTCTCATGGAGTCCAGAAGCCAGAGCAATGACATATTTAAAGTTCTTAAAGAACAAAAAATACTAACAGGGCTTACGGACAATGATACCCTAGTAGTTGTAATCACACCTAGCTCCCAGGTCTTGGTTTCTAAATATCATTTCCCGATTAAAGGAGCTAGGGCTCCTTGGGGAAGTGGTTCCTTCCAGAGCTGGAGTAGGAAATATATAAAATGAAGCTGAAATGACTTGTGATGCTAGAAAATAAGGTTTGCTCTTAAAAATATGGAGCTTGTCAAATGAGCAGTGGTCAGAATGGTCAAAGAGGACATAATGGTCAAAGTTGGAATGATTTGACTGAAAAAAAAGTAGTGTCCTTGCAGAATAAAATAAATACTCACAAATCCATATTTCCTTATAAACATATAATTTCTTAATTAAGGAATGGAGAGGAAACAGCTCTTATTTACAGAAAATTCTAATTAATGAATCTAGAAAGAATGTGGAACATAAAAATCAGTATTAGAACATCATGGTGATAATGTTGCTGCAAAGCCGGGAGTTCCAAGCAGCAGAAAAACCCGAAATGGCACTCGGGGCGGGGGGGGGGGGGGGGGGGGGAACAGATTTATTTCACACGGGCCCAGAGGAGAGTCAATTTCCAAATTCTGAGCCCCATTTTTCAGTTTTCATAGGTTTATATAGGATTTTATGTGGCATCAGCATGGCTTTTGTTCATTGGCTAACACATTGCTAGGTGAAATTTTGCAAACAGGGTTACAGAAGCAGAGTGCAGGTGCAAGGTCGTGCTTTTGTGGGCTGATTTACAGAAGTGGGAGGCAGGAGTGGTTTATTAGATTACAGAAGCAGGGGGCAGGAGTGGCTCATTAGATATTTTTGCAAGGTTATATTTTTTATTTCTCAATAATTCCCCCCTTTAATGCCCTTATAATTTTTGATAGGGCATTACTCAAGCTAAGTGGAAATACAACTTAAGTTAGTAAAGGTGTTACAAAACACAATTACATTATTAAGATTATTATTCTTTTAACTACATTCCAATCTCTGGGAGCTATAGTTGTTAGTTAGGTCCCAAACAGTAATCTGAGCAGTTTGAAGAGGAGCAGGAACTATAGGGAACAAGAGTCCATCTAGTCAGGAGATGATGATTATTGATGGCTCCATGCAATTCGGATTTTGAAGGGACAGTCAGGTACAGGGTAAGTTGTCCAGTTGTCCTGTTTTTCATTGGAGTGTGCCCTTTAACTCTAGTATAATGAATCTAAGGGCAATACCTGAAATTTTGAGAGCCGTGGGGGTTACAAGGATAACAGAATGTGGGCCCATCAGGTGGGCTGGAGGGGCTCCTTTTTCCAGTCTTTTACCCGAACTAGGTCTCCAGGCAAGTGTGGGTGTACTGGGTGGCCTAATGGGATGGGATCCCAAGGCAGGACAGTTTTGTATATTTGGGCTAGTGTTTTCCTAACTGTTGGGGGGTAGAATCCTGGTCAGTTTTTCCTAGGAGCCTGAGATTTTCCATGAAGGTTTGAATAATTGGGGGTGGTTGTTTAAACAGAATTTCAAAAGGTGAGTAGCCTGAGGGCCCAGGGGTCTATCTGATTTTTAGGAGGGCTAATGGGAGCACATTAATTCATGGGAGGCCAGTTTTCTTTTTACAGAACTTGGCTAGAGTGGTTTTGAGGGTTTAATTTGTGTGTTTTACTTTTCCTGAGCTCTGAGGGTTATATGCTGTGTGGAGTTTTTACTTAATTTCTAACATTTGATTAGCTCTTGGACAATGGCTGCCACGAAAGCTGGGTCATTGTTGCTGCCTATGGATAAAGGTATCCCATGCTGGGGAATTATTTTTCAGAGCAAAGCTTTAGTTATTTCTCTTGCTTTTTCAGTGTGGATGGGAAAGGCTTTGGCCCAGCTCAAGAAGGTGCACATTATTACCAATACATACCTATACCCTCAACTTAGTTTTATTTTTGTACAGTCCATTGTTAAGTTTTCAAAAGTGGCAGTTCCTGTGTGTTGGGTGCCAGCCAGGGTCTGGAGACCTTGGGAAAGTTTTTTATTTAGTGCATGCTTCACATCTGCTGCTAACTGTGGTGCAGAGTGATGTTTTCCCAGTAATGTAGTAATATTTTCTGAGCAGGGTTTTTAAAGCAGTTTTTTTTTTTAAAGTGGGTGAGCTGGAGATATTGTTGAACAAGACTGTAGATGGCCCCCTTTGGGATGAAGACTTGGCTATCTGGGAGTAGCCAGTTTTCCTTTAGTAACTGCATCTGTTCCCTTCTGATATCCCCAACAGTGGATGACAGTGATCCTGTGTGGCTTCCAGTCTGCCTCCAGTAGTTAAAGGATTTTATTTTATTATTTTTTTTACTTCTTTCCCCCTTGCAGTTAGGAGTCTCTTTTCCTTATAAATTGCTCTATGGATATGCACAGTAGCAAACGCATACTTAGAATTAATGTATTCATACCCCCTCAGGAGAACTAGTACCTGGGGTTGTATCTACTTTGACTGTCTCTGGGGTCCTTCTGAGGCATGCATAAGCATAACCCCTCTGATGACCTCCTGAGTCTTTTTTGAAGATTCTTGGCCATATAAACTCATTTGTCTTTGCCATTTCCCTCTTTTATTCAAGGTTCAAAAGTAGTTTTTAACACATGATCTTACATGTAGGCTGAGATATTCTGCTGGTCTGAATTGACCATTTTATTTCCAAAATGTTTTTGCCAAGGACAATGAATGTGCTACAGTGATGAAGGAGGTTGTTGATGTGGGAGGAGTGGCATGGGGGATGGGAGATATACGGGAAACTCCAATATTTTTTAATGTAACATTTTCTGTGATCTATATATCTTCAACAAATACAATTTTCAAAAATGATGGAGGTGGGGATTGGGGGTGGTGAGTGGGATATATGGGAACCTCTTACACTTTTTAAGGTAACATTTTGAGTGACTTATTAACTTTAAAAAAGATAATTAAAAAATACAGGAAAAAAAATTTAGTGTAAATGTTTGCTGTTTGCCCATCGGCCAGTTGTAGGGCTCGAATTAGTGCCCAGAGTTTTACTCGCTGTGCAGACTACCCTTTAGTTAGGGGAGCTGCTTTTACTACTTGTTTAGCCATGGTAACTGCATATTCAGAAGCCTCTGTTCATTTCTGATAAAACTGCTGCCATTTGTGAATAGGGTTTGATCTGGGCAAAGAAGTGGCCTGTTTTGGGAGGTCGGGGAGGCTGTCATATACTTTATCTGTTTCACTAGCCAGCAAGAGGTTATCTATTTACTGAAGGAGAGTACAATTTAAGTTTTCCTGTTGGTTGGAAGCCAGATCTGTGGCCAGCGCTTCTCCAAAAATGGTGGGGTAGTTTTTGAAGCCCTGCTGGAGTTGACTCCACGTTGAGTTTTTTTTCCGTTGAGTCCTGGGATTCTCCCATTCAAAAGCAAATAGAGACTGGCTCTGGGGAGCTCCCTACAGCAGAAAAAAATTTTTTTAAAAAAATTCAGACATGTAAATGAGGTGACCCCAGGGTGTACTGGCAGCAGTGGGGTGTTTTGGGGCGAAGTATTCCCTCCTTTTTGGGATGGCTCCCCTCAATTTATTGGGTCTGGATTTTTTAAGGCTGTTGCTAACAGGGAGACTTGCTGTTTCATTTGCTTTTTGTCTCCCTCTCAGTAGTTTTGTCCTGATTGATGAATATTTTGTGACTTTGAGGAGCGGGGAGATGTTTATCTCTGTGATAAACCTTCTTTTTTTTTTTAAGAGCCCACTTTCTTTTCTTTTTTTTTTAAGATTTATTTATTTATTTATTTATTTCTCTCTCCTCGCTTCCCCCCCCCCCCCCGTTGTCTGTTCTCTGTATCTATTTGCTGTGTCTTCTTTGTCTGCTTCTGTTGTTGTCAGTGGCACGGGAATCTGTGTGTCTTTTTGTTGCATCATCTTGTTGTGTCAACTCTCCGTGTGTGCGGTGCCATTCCTGGGCAGGCTGCACTTTCTTTCATGCTGGGTGGCTCCTTATGGGGCGCACTCCTTGTGTGTGGGTCTCCCCTACACGGGGACACCCCTGTGTGGCAGGGCACTCCTTGCGTGCATTAGCACAGCACATGGGCCAGCTCCACACAGGTCAAGGAGGCCTGGGGTTTGAATCGTGAACCTCCCATGTGGTAGATGGATGCCCTAACCACTGGGCCAAGTCCTCTGCCTTGTTTACCTTCTGAAGCTTCCACTTAATGTTGGCACCACCTGGGCAACAAAAGCTGTGCTGACCATTCTCTGGCTTTTTGGGGCTTTTGGGTTGAAGGGGGTGTAGATTCTGAAGGCTTTGCAGAGTTATGCATAAAAATCTCATGCAGGTTTTTCAGGCTTTTGAGTGACAGAGGCTGTTTTGGACATGTTTGTGGGCCGCCTTGCTCTTTCCCGTACACCTCTAAGGAGGGCTTCTTGATACCGTTGAAGGGCAGCCCATCCCTGATTGGTGTTAAAGTCCCAGGCCAGTGAGCTTTTGATGCCACTTCTTGGGTTCATTCCTCTGGTTGCAAGACACCTGCAGGGGCCTGTTTTTGCAACCACTTTTTGGCTTTTGTGAGAATCTGACATTTCTCTTCCATATTGAACAGGGTTAGGAGGAGTTAGTGGCAATCATCCCAAGTGGGGCAGTAGGTTTGGAAAATGAACTCCATGAAGTTGATAAGAGCCTGAGGCTTTTCTGAATGTGAAGGGGTGTGGTGCTTCCAGTTTAAGAGATTTGCAGTTGTGAAAGGCTGAGAAAGCAGGATTGGCCATTCGGGTTGGACAGTCCTATCTGCACTGATCTGGATTGGACTGTGTTTTACAGAGGGGCACCTGAAGCGCAGGTTGTGCTGACTGAAGTTTTTGTTTTTGTATTTTTTTTGCTAAAGGGGTTTCAGGAACCCCCTTAAGTGTGTCTGTGTGTGTGTGGGGGTGCTAATGGGCCCAGGGAGACTAAAGGTGGAGGAGTTTCTGGGAGATCTGCTTGTGGGGGTTCCAGGGTAGGGAGATGTCCTGGAACGGCTGAAACATATGACAGGGGTAATGGGATTTTTTTCCTGAAGATTTTTGTAGAAGAATAGATTTTCGAGGATTGGTCATTTGAATGACTAGGACCCTACTCTGACCATTCCTTTCATCACAGAAACCAATCCAAGGGGGCAGTTTGGGCGATTTTTATCTAGGATTGATGTCGGGAAACTTAACAGGGTGGCCAGGAGTCCTAGTGACTGACTGCCAACCTGCATGAACCTTAGCCACTTCTAGACTTCCCTCTGAGGGCCAGTTAACACAAAACTTAGGCCACTCTACTTTGCACAGAATCCAGAGACTTCTGGGAGACATACGGACACCATAATCCCAGGAAAATCCCTTTTTGAAGTTTTTTAACATACAACTTAAGACTGTGAGTTTGGATTGTGATGATCTTACTGAGTCCAGCTCAGCAATAGGTCTGCACGAAGTTAAGGCGATGCAGAACTGAAGAAATAAAAGGACAGAAAGAAAGACATAAGAGAGGAAACAAAGATGGGACCAGGGGGCTTCACAGCTTTTGAAACTGAGAACCTTAACCCTAGTTTCCCCATCATATTTATTTGAAAGCTAATGAGCAGCTGTGGGCTACAAGAAACAACTTGCAACATAAGAAGCAACTTGCAACATTTACGATAAGGTAATTTACAATAACAGGAGGCAACTCAGAACATCTTGTACAATAACAAGAAGCAACTTGCAACATCTACAATAAGGTAATTTACAATAACAGGAGGCAACCAGAACATCTTGTACAATAACAAGAAGCAACTTGCAACATCTACAATAAGGTAGAACATCTTGTACAATAACAAGAAACAACTTGCAACATCTACAATAAGGTAGAACATCTTGTACAATAACGAGAAACAACTAATAGATAAGCCAGTTTCCCACAACATGATCCCATCCCTGAACCAGTGTTGTGGGACAAACAAAGGATAGGAGCCTCTCATGAGGCTACTCAGATGCCCATCTGTCCATGTCTCTAACGAGAACTTAGGCTTGTCTTAACTAAGGCTTCCATGTAGAGTCTGAATTAGCCATTATGCCATATGACATAGCCATGGAGTGTAGGTTGGGGTCCACCAGGACTCCGTAGCACAGGCCATGGAGCCACAAACTGGATAAGCACAGGCAAGCCTCTGCAGTCCCCATTCACTCAATCACTCAGAGGTTACACAGTCACACCCAAGGGACAACCCTATCCTGGAATCTCGAATCTTGAGATTTTGGGAGGTGATCAGTCTCCCCTTCCATCCAGACATGGACCTGACTGGGACTCAGAACCCCAGGGCTTTATTTTACCTTTCTGGTGTCTTCTGATATTGTTCAATTGACCTCTCCACCGAGTCAGGCCAGGGTGGAGGATGAAGTGCACAGGAATCCTTTCCCCGAAGGAGGCCCCACTAAGGGGACAGGTGGCACCACCTCATTCATGTGAGATTTCCCTGGCCATGCCCATTGATCCCAAACTGGAGACTCAAAGGGCCTGCTCGGTCAGGGAACTAAAGTTTGCAGCAAAGCCAAGAGGTCTGAGCAGCAGAAAAACCCAAAATGGCACTCAGAGAGATGGAGGAACAGATTTTATTATGCACAGGCCCAGAGGAGAGTCAATCTCCAAATTCTGAGCCATGTTTTTCAGTTTTCTTAGGTTTATAAAGGATTTTATGTGGGATCTGCATGACTTTTGCTCATTGGCTAGCACGTTGCTAGGTGAAATTTTGCAAGCAGGGTTACAGAAGCAGAATGCAGGTGCAAGGTCATGCTTTTCCAGGTGATTTACAGCAGGGGGCAGGAGTGATTTGTTAGATTACAGAAGCAGGGGGTAGGAGTTGTTTGTTTGATATTTTCCTGCAAAACCATGTCCTTGTGGGCTGATTTACAGAAATGGGGGCAGGAGTTGCTTGTTAGATATTTTTGCAAGGTTATGCTTTTTATTTCTCAACAAAAACTGGTGCAAGCAAGATCCTACTATGACTTATAAAATCTGTGGGTGAAAGTTTGAGGAATAAAAGGATATTTGCATAGTCTGAAATAATCTCCCAAGATATATTTGTTTATTACCAAGGGGAAAAAGTGACCTTCCAGTGGGGAAACCCAGTAGTCACCACCTTAACCAAGTGATCAAGATGAACACCACATTATGTCCCCTTGATACAATGCATAGGTATACACTCAAGAAAAATGAAAACTTACGTTCACACTAAAATGTGTACGCAAACACTCATAATGCCATTATCTGTAAGATTCAAAAAGTGGAACCAACCTAAATGTCCAAAAGCTGAAAAATGGATAAATAAAATGTGGTATGCCATTGATAAATATAATAAAAAATAGCCTACTTTTAAGGTCAAGTCAAATGGGGATTTATGGGAGGGCTTTGTTCCTTAAAATCACATGGACCACTCACAAGGATGACAGCCCTTTCTTGTTTTCTTTCAAGCATAATTTGCATTATTTTGTTATGTGCATAAAAACGTTAGGTGATTTTAATCTGTATGAACTAAAAGAGAAGCCAGGGAATAAAATGTAAAGACAACCAGATGAGTATATATAGTTCTAGTGCTTAAATTTATCCTGGTTGAGGTAAAGATATGATAGCATTAAATGCTTTTTCCTGAAATTAAAAAAAAAATCTCTTAGGTTTTTTCAGAGTGAAATAAAAGTTAAATTTTCTTAACTAGCATAGAATTATGCAATAAACATCCTCTTTGGAACATCCCCACTGAGACTCTTGACCCTGAAAAGCCAGTTGAACCCCTAGGTAAGCACATCTAGCCCAGGGAAAATTAATCCCAGCTTACACTGATTCCACCCCTAAAAGATAACAGGTAACCATCAGCAGAAGTGAGGCGACTTCCCTTGAAGAGGGATCACTTCATAAGTCAGACACTTAAGACACCCAGGAGGTATAAGTTTAGAGAACCTTTATTTACGGTCGGGCACCCTCCACCGTAAGTAGGTGAGGGGGCCCCGAACTCAGGGGAATTTGGGTTTTATAGGGGTCCATGCAGAGGGGAGGGGTAGTTTTCACAAGCTTAGAAGAAATTTTATTGGTTAATTTTTGCTTTCTAATGCTGAACAAGCAAGCAAGTCAAGCCAGTAACAGAAATGAAACATTGGCAGTTCGCCGAGCTATAGGGGGTTAGGGTGTTTACCCCTAGGGGTGGGGTGAGTCTGGATGTATGTCCAGCTTTCAGATTGCAGGAGTAGGCCCAGTTTTCTGTATACTCTACTTTTTCTGCTCCACCCTCTTTTAGTTATAAAACCGCCCACAAGCTCCCCGGCCTTGAAGCTGCTTTTGCTTTTGCAGACAGTTTCATGAATAACAGGCTGTAAAGAGCAGCTCAACTCCAGTTTGTCTTTCCCCAAAGTTGGACGTTCACCTTCGCCCGAGGTCCCCTGGGGCCCCGGGGACTGTGGGACCTGGCGTCCTACCAGTGAGGCGCCCGCGGGAGACCCCTTGTGTCCACCGCCTGCGCCTGACTCCACACCCGGGGTAAGGCTTCCTGTTTCGGAACTCTGCAGCTTCAGTCAAGTTGATAAACATTGTTCAGGACTTCAGTTCAAGCACTTACTATTATTATTTTTTTAATTTGTTTTCTTTTGTTTTGTTGCTTCTTTGGTTCCATCCTATCCTCATATCCCCCATTTGGTTTATTTGCTGTCACTTCTGTGGCTCCTCCCTCCTTTTTTTTTTTTTTTAAAGATTTATTTATTTTAATTTCCCCCGCTCCCCTGGTTGTCTGTTCTTGGTGTCTATTTGCTGCGTCTTGTTTCTTTGTCCGCTTCTGTTGTCGTCAGCGGCAGGGAAAGTGTGGGCGGCGCCATTCCTGGGCAGGCTGCTCTTTCTTTTCACGCTGGGCAGCTTTCCTCACGGGCGCACTCCTTGCGCGTGGGGCTCCCCCACGCGGGGGACACCCTTGCGTGGCATGGCACTCCTTGCGCGCATCAGCGCTGCACATGGCCAACTCCACACGGGTCAAGGAGGCCGGGGTTTGAACCGCGGACCTCCCATGTGGTAGACGGACGCCCTAACCACTGGGCCAAAGTCTGTTTCCTCCTCCCTCCTTTTTCTAATTTTCTCTCTGCCTGTTTCTCTCGGAGGCACAGGGATTGGGAATCGGGGGGACCTGATAAGCCGACGCCCAGAGGCGGTGCACAGGCAGCGGGTGACCAGTCCTCCCATCTCCAGTGTCACCAGATGGACAGTCCTTAGAGCGGAAATGAGGCTCCTTTTCTGCTCTTAGAGCTGCTTTTGGTTTGCTCTGTTACCTGTCCAATCCTCCCACTCTCCAGGGGATTCCACAGAGGTCAGAACAGTTTCCAAGTGACTGAGATGAAAGACTCAGGGGCCGGAGATGTGAACCACATGAACAATGTTTCCTCTGACTGCAGGAAAATGGGTCAATTTGTTTTAAATCCACCCTCCCCCACCAGCTAAGACTCCTGCTCCTTTTGTGGACCTGCTACTTGTGACTCTGTTCATGGTCTCAGGAGGACAATTTGTCTTTGCAGTAGCTACTTTGGGAAACCTTTGAAATGAACAAAATTGTTTGAGAGGCACCTTAGAAAAGAAGGGATCCAAAATCTCCCAGAAACAATGGGGAGTATTCTTTAATTGGTGTGTGGAGAGTTTCTAAACGACAGTCTACCTCTAAGAGAACTTCATTTAGATTCATTAGAAAAGGGAAAAGCTAAAAACAGACTAAAGGGAAATGAACTCCAACCCGAATCACCGCTCCCCCAATTTCTCTTCACCTATCTCTTCCTCCATGTTCCTCAGAACCTGTCAAATCCTTCTGACACTTTTTAATCACCTCCCTTTTCCTTCTGACTCCCCAGAAAAAAAATTACCTAGTCCAGGCTCCCCTAAAGTTTAAATCTTAAGCAACCAGGTGTGTCCTTTAGTACAAAATTTAAACTTTGGACTTGAGCAGCGTTTAGAACCATCCTAAAGGATTTCCCTAAACCTAAAGAAAGTCAAAGTCAATTCATTAATGAGTTTAGAATTTTACTGGGAACTTATGGTCCTGGCTTGGCTGATTTATACCAGTTGATCTAGTGGGACCTGGAGATGCTAAACATTGGATGGAAAAATCTAATTGGGATGATCTTGAGCATGGTTTGCTAGACCTGAATAATCATGCTAAGCCAGCAAAAAGTTTAGAAAAATAGGCCAGTCTCTATTGTGAGCTATCCCACATGGGAAGTCCTGGGTTGGGTTCCCGGTGCCTCCTAAAAAGAAGATGAGCAGATAACAAGCACAAACAATGAGGGAGGAATAAATAAAGTCAGTCTTTGAAAAAAAAACAAAAAACTGTTGACCAATTCCCTGACCTTGAAGATGCAGTTGACTTGTGCTGCAGCAACGTTGATGTCCTGTACTCTGCACTGACTCCAATTTGTCTTTCAATTCCATTCAATGGAATAATATTTGGCAATAAAAAGTAATGAAGTGCTGAGGCAGCATGTATGTGATATTAATATTGTGAAGTGCTAAGTGAAAGAACCCAGTCATGAAAGACCACATGTTTCATGATTCTATTTGTATGAAATGTCTAGACTAGCAAATCTAAAGAGACAGAAAATTCATAGTTGCCTTAGGGATGGGGAGGGGATAGGGTACACAAGGACCTGGGGGCTGACTACTTATGGGTAGGAGGTTTCTTCTGGAGGATGATAAAAATGCTTTAAATTCAATGTGGTAATGGGCGCAAAATGTAAATATACTAAAACAATCAAATTGTTCACTTTAAACAGGTGAATTGTATGGTTTGTGGATTATATACCAAGAGAGCTGTTATAAAAAAAACAAAACCGAATCTTTAAAAGATTTCAGGGAAGAGCACTTGGAAAATGGTTTATTATAAATGAAATCATTTAAAGGAAATAAAGGTTAAGACATATTTAATGAAGGAAAAAGGTAAGAGTCCTCATAAGAGAGATATGTGGTGCGACAAGGCAAGGAAAGAAATCATGTTTGTGGTGGTTTCTGTCATTCTCTAATTCAGATGTTATTCATTTCTGCATCTTTTAAATTTACCTCCTTTTTGATCTTCTCCCCAAGTGCCTACTTATCACTGCTAGAAACAATTCAACTGAAGTATCTCTTTTGAATGGAACAGTAAGTAATGCTAGCTTTTTTTGTAGAGCTATAATAGTTAACATTTTCCTGAAAATTCTTTTGATCAAGAAGATTGAAATACAATCTTCTTTTATTTTCTCAGGGTTAATAGACCACAGTGGAGAACTAAAGACAACATTTAACACATGGAAAAGAATAAAGGTTTGAGACAGAGGACTTCCAGATCTAAAAGATGGCCCGAGCTGGTGAGAGAGTCCTGCGAGGACTCTAATGGCTTTGATTCCTGGGCATCTCGTTAGTCTACACTGAGATACAGAATACTATGGAGGTTTGGTGAATAAAAATCTCTGCATACAGCTTTGTTCATTTACTTGTCTCCATGTCAATGAGAGGAAAACTGCCTGGGCACCTAGGGTATATATCTTAGGCCTGTTCCCTCCATCACTGGATATGTAAACTTGACTGACCATGATAAATTCACCCATAGTTTAGTTGCCTTGGATGTGCTCTTGACAAGCCCAGAGCATGGCTCTCAGCTCCCAGCAGAACATGCAGCCTGACTATGTGCCTCTATGCTGGCTGCAGCTCGTCCTCCTCGGCATGCTTTCTAGATGCTCCCATCTCATTGGTGATGAAGTAATGAGCAATTTTTGTGGTCTTGGAATTGAAAATAAATGAATGCAGCCAAAGATTTCTCTGTACCCAGGTCAGATACCATGGCAGGCATGAAAGACCACAGACTAGGGAATATTGAGTGTGATTATAATGAGTCATTTGGGGGTAATCTTTGGGAATCCTACTGTTTCCATACCCTGCACTAAGTAATTTTACCTTTATCATTATTCTTCACAAGAATTTGTGATGGATGATGGTATAAATCCCTTACTTTAAAAATTAGTACACTGATACTCTGAGAAGTTAAGCAACAATTTTGACATGAATGTACCTGCTAAGAAATGGCAAGGCCAGTATTTGAATTTAGTTCTCTTGGTCTCCATTGCCCATTAGAAACTCAAACTAAATAAAGAGATCTTAATTTAAAGCAGCATAGTTCAACCAGTGCTCTGCCATTTGACTTACACTGAGTCTCTCCTCCTCAGAACCAGGGAAGGACAGAGGCAGAGTAAAGATTTTATGATCCTTCAGTTTTCAAGAACACAGGATTGTTCTACAAGCATTTAATGTACCTTACTAAATCATACATACATGAGGATATGAGATGTGAATACAGCTTGACTCTCAAGATAAGGTCCTTGTCTGCTGAGTGGAGACAAAGCTGCAGTTAATTCAATGAAATATGTGGGGGAGTGAACTCTTCTCATAGGGTGGGTATCCAAGAAGGCATCTCTAAACATGGGACTCCTAGGAGAGTGGGTATAGCTCAAGTGGTTGAACACCTGCTTCCTATGTACAAAGTCCTTGGTTCAATTCCAGGTACCTCTAAAGAAAATAAACAAAAATGGGAATCCTGTCCTGGGGCTACATCCAGGACATGAGAAGGAAAGACCACCCCTCCATCCAGCTCTTTGCAACTACTCACACTGCAGTTCCCCTGTGTTTCCCCAGGCTGTGTGGATGCAGATGCAATATAGTCACACAGGATGAGGATACTTCTTTGGTACAATATGTCCAGCCGGGGCCAAAACAAAATATCCATCAGTATTGGGTGGAAATCCATGAGAAGTAAGAGACACTGTATACCATGGGGAACATGAATATCTTGAATCCTGTCCCTTTATTTCATAGAGGTTCATAAGAAGAAAGGAGTTTAGCTTATTTGGATAAAAATTATACCAAATGCCATTGATTGTTCACTTTATACAAATTTTATTGTTTATAAACAAAAAATTAATAGCGTGGGTTGGGGGAAATAAATAAGATGTAAGATATGGACTATAGTAGTACTACTCTGATGATGCTCTTTTATAATTTGTTACACGTTTCACAGCCATGCAAGGTATTGGGGATGGGATGACAGATGGAACTCCTGTATGATGTTATGCATTCTTGTTTTATAAGTTCACAACTTTTGATATAAACTTCTTGTTTTTGTACAAAAAACAGTGACTTTTTTCTTCTTTTAAAATTTTTTTATTGTGGTAACATACATATAACAGAAATTTTGCCTATTTCAAAGCCATTTAAATGTAGAGTGCACTGGTATTAATTATATCTGCAATATTGTACTACCTTTACCACCATCCATTTCCTAAACATATCCATCACTCCAAACAGAAACTCTGTACTCATTAAGCAACAGCTTCCCATTGCCTGCTCCATTTGACCCCTTATAACCTCTGATGTACTTCCTGTCTCTATGAATTGGCTTATTTTACATAGTTCATATAAGTGGAACCTTATAATATTAGTTCTTTTGTGTCTGGCTTATTTTTTAAAAAAATTTTTATTGTTTTTTTTTTTAAGATACACAGATCACAAAAAATGTTACATTAAAAAATATAAAAAGTTTCCATATACCCCACCCCCCAACCCCCAATCCTCCCATACCAACAACTTCTTTCATCATTGTGGCACATTCATGGCATTTGGTGAATATATTTGGAGCACTACTGCACTGCATGGGTTATAGTTTACATTGTAGTTTACACTCTATCCTACAACTTTCAGTGTGCTACAGCAGGATATATAATGTCCAGCATCTGTGCCTGCAATATCATTTAGGAAAAATCCCAGTTCCAAAAATGCCCCCACATCACATCTCTTCTTCCCTCTCCCTGCCCTTAGCAACTACTGTGACCACTTTCTCCACATCAATGCTAAAGTTTCTTCCATTACTAGTCACAATAGTTCTATATTAGAATACCAGTAAGTCCACTCTCATTCATATTTTATTCCTCCATCCTGTGGATGCAGGGATGGTGATATCCACTCCACCTCTATATAGAGAGGGGTCTTAGACCCCACATGGTTGATGGATGTGATTCTCCTGCTTGGAGCTGTAGGCCCCCTTGGTTCCCTGGTTTGGTGGTTGACAATATTTACCTCCCTGTTAGCTGCCCTGGGTAAGTCCAACGAACTGGAGAGTAGGAGTTGCAACTCTGCTGAGGCTCAGGACCCAGCTGGCCCATGTACAGTCCAGATATTCAAGTGTCCTGAGTATATACCAACCCCAGCATCAACCACAGTTTCAGTAAAAGTGACAGAAAATGCGTGTGTGGAAATGTCACATCTGAGTCTAACTCCATCAAACTCTGGAACACAAAATCCAAAGTAGGGCCCACTGACAAGGCACTGAATTCTAGAGCCATCTGTCATGACTGTAGAACCTGTGTGTCTCCATCGCCCTCAGGAGCACCAGTACCTGGGGTTGCACCTACTTTGCCTGTCTCTGGGATCCTGCCGAGGCATGCATAAGTACGACCCCTCTGATGACCTCCCACTATTTTTTGAAGACTCTTAGCCATATAAACTCATTTGTCTTTACCATTTCCCCCTTTCATTTAACGTCTTTTTCTAGTTGCATCACCAGTTAGTGATTGGTAGTAATCCCTCGGCGTCAGGAAGTCTCATCCCTGGGAGTCATGTCCCATGCTATGGGGAAGGTAATGCATTTACATACTGAGTTTGACTTAGAGAGTGGTCACATTTGAGCAACATGGAGGCTCTCAGGAGGTAACTCTTAGGCACCCTGCAGCTCCAGGCCTAGTTCAAATTTTAGGCACACAGGCTAATAAACATAGTCATCAGTATCACATGCTCATCATTGAACCTCCTTCTTCATTGGTCTTTGCCCTTGCACTTGAGGGATTGTTGCTGTTCCATTGGGGAATATGACAGCTCCCCTGGCTAGGATCTCAGCACTCTCTCAATTCTCCTTTGTAAATGTAACTACTATGAAAATACCCAATGAATATCTGAACATTTTTGTATACCCTATATACATGCCTTGGAGAACTCCCTTCCAACCATGTGTCCCCCATCAATAACACCCCATACCAGAGTTCCTCCCCTGCCATAGTTGAACCCCTCTGTGGTCCAAAACTTCTTCAAAAACGAAGCCCAGTATATTGCCAAACTCAGTTAATAGTAAAATGAAATAGTAATGATAGGTTTAAAGATTAGAAATAGAATACATACTAATTTAGAAAAACTAAAATAAAGTAAAAATGAATTGGGGTATTAAAAAATAAAAAAATATCATAAAACTTTGTTTTTTCTGTTTTGCCTTTCACCACTGTAATAGGTGTTGCTCTGTATGTACTGTGGCAAGGCAATTTCTTTCATTTCTTCCTCATTGTCTACATTCTTTTTTAAAAAATTTTAAATTTTGTTTTAAAAAAAGTTTTAGATCACAGTAAAGTCACATATTCAATATAGGGAACTCCCATATATCCAACATCAAACCCTTTTCCTCCTTCAACAGAAATGATCTTTTTACATGTTCATGTTATATTTGTTGTAGCTCATGTACAGACATTGAAACAAAGCTATCAAACATGTTTCCATTTTTGTTTCCATTATGGTTTATATTTCAGATTGTACAATTTCTAAATTTTTAGTTACATTATGGTTTACATTATGGTTTACATTTTAGCCTATGACTTTTATACATTTTTGGTGAAATTTAACATGTCTTATATCCATTATTGAATGATCTTGTGGAACACTTCCATTGCCCCCCAGTTACCCTGCTTCCATTTATTCTGTTCCTCTCTCCCACTCTCCTCAGAGCCCACAGTGACAACCAAACTTCATGGCTTGAAGGTCCAGATTCACAGATACTCACAACAATGCTGAGGGCTTGACACACTAGACTGTTCTCCCCCATTGGGAACTACCAATTCTCTCGAGAGACCCAATTCCCTCTGTTGGAGATCATCAGGCCTCCCCAGGATGTTGGTACACATTCCCATTCATTGTGTTTGGCTTATTTTACTTAGCATAATATTTTCAAGGTCCTTCCATGTTGTAGCATGTATCCAAAATTCATTCCTTTTTATGGCTAATATTCCCATGTGTGTATATACCACTTTTTGTTGATCCATTCTTCTATTAATGGATACTTAGGTTGTTTCCACCTTTTGGCTATTGTAAATGATGTTACTATGAACATTGGTGTAAGAGTATCTGTTTGAATCCCTGTTTTCAATTCTTTTAGATATGTACCTAGGAATGGAATTGCTGGGGCATATGGGAATTTTGTGTTTAAGTTTTTGAGGAACAACCAAACTTTTCTATGACAGCTGAGCTATTACATTCCAAGGTTTTTCATATGAAAGCAAATAAAAGAGGGTGGAGTGGTTACCATCAGAGTAGTAAGTACACATAAGGGTGAGCCTAGTTTGGGAATAATTATAAACAAGGGTAAAGTCAGTCTAGAATTACCTTCACAATAGCAGGTATAGGCTGTCTAGCCAGTTTCAGTAATTTCAGGTATTAACCTTCAGATAATTTATAATTTAAAGACTTCTATATAATGATTTAGTAATAATTTGTTAATTCTTAATCCTCAGTTACATTCTCTTATTGATTTCTAGCTTCATTCCATTGTGGCTGTAGAGAATCCTTTATATAATTTCAGTATTTTAAAATATAGTGAGACTTGTTTTGTGGCCTAAAATATGGTCTATCCTAGAGAATGATCCAAGTGTTTTTGAGAAAAATGTGCGCTCTGTTGTTGTTGGATGGGGTGTTCTGTAATTGTTAGGTAGAGTTGATTTTTAGTGTACTTCAAATCCTCTATTTACTTACAATCTTCTTTCTATCCATTATTGAAAGTGCTGTCTTGAAATCTCCAACTCTTATTGCGGTACTGTCTATTTCTTCCTTCAATCCTGTCAATGTTTGTATCATATAATTGGGAGCTCTGTGGTTTGCTGTGGTAACTTTTTGAGAGATTCATCCTTCTTTGTGTCTTGTCACAGTTTTTGACTTATAGTTTATTTTATCTGATATTAGTATAGCTACACACCTCTCTTTTGGTTATTTGCCTGGAATATTTTTTCCATCCTCTTACTTTCAATCTATATGTGTCTTTGATTTAAGGTGAGTCCCTTGAAACCATATAGAGTTGGATCATTCTTTTTTTCCCATTCTGCCTGTCTCTGTCCTTTAATTGGAGAGTTTAATCCATTTACATTACCATTACTAACAATGAAGGACTGACTACAGCCATTTCGTTATTTGTTTTTGTTTGTCTTATACCTTTTTTTGTCCCTCATCACCTCCATGACTGCCTTGTTTTATGTTTAGTTGATCTTTTGTAGTGAAACATTTTGGTTCCCTTATAATTTCCTTCATGTGTATTTTTAAAGAGATTTTCTTTGTGGTTACCTTGGAGTTTACATCCAACATGCTAAATCTATAACAGTCTAATTTAAATTGATGCCAACTTAACCTCAATTGCATACACAAACTTTGCTTCTATAGACCTCTGTCCCCCACTTTAAGTTGTTCTTGCCACAATCTTCACCTAATGGGTGCCCCATAACATAGACAGAACAACAGAACCAATGAAGACAAGAGTGAAGGTAGAATATAATTTAAGAATCTTCTCCTTTCCCAGAAATTCTCAGCATGCTAGCTTAGGTCAACCTATTATGGAACAAAGCCTTGGAATGAGTACTAACTATTGAGAATTAATTGGGATTGTGCTTCCTGGGATGAAGAGAGCACCATTTAGTGGAAGACCAAGATACAAACAATTAATTAAAATCAATATAAAGGTCCATAAAACTTCCCTAAAGACAAATCATAATATTTATGGCTAATTAACATAAAAGATGCTATAGAGTTTATTCTTCCACCTGATTCCTACTCTATATTAATAATGCAACTCCCATTGTGTTTATCCAGTATATATGGCAGTGTTCACTGTACCGAAGATGACCAAGAATATCTTACTAACATATGAGATCTGAGAATGTGAGGACAGCAGGCATATCATTTAAAAACCATCATCCTATACATAAAAATGTTTGGATATTTTCATAGTGGATACAATTAAAAACAACAACTGAGGGAGTGCTGAGTTCCAGCCAGGGGAGCTCTATCACAGTCCCTAAAGGAACAGCAACAATCCCCCAAGTGCAACAGCAAAGACCAAAAAAGAAGAAAGGTCGAACAAAGAGCCCTTGATACTAATGACCATGGTTGTGAGCCTGTGCACCTGAAATAAGAACAAGGCCTAGAGCTACAGGGTGCCTAAGAGTTACCTCCTGAGAACCTCCGTGTTGCTCAAATGTGGCCAGTCTCGAAGCCAAATTCAGCATGTAAATGCGTTGCCTTTTCCCAGTGTGGGACATGACTCCCAGGGATGAGCCTCCCCGGTGCTGAGGGATTACTACCAAGTACCAGCTGATGATGTAACTAGAAAATGACCTTGAATAAAAGGGTCAACTCGGACCAGCAGAATATCTCAATCTACTTATAATACCAGGAGTTAAAAATGCTTTTTGATCTGAATCAAGGGGGAAATGGAAAGGACAAATGAGTTTATATGGCTATGAGTCTCCAAAAAGAGTTGGGAGGTTATCAGAGGGATTGCCCTTATGTACACCTGAGCAGAATCCCAGAGACAGATAAAGTAGATACAACCCCACGTACTGGTTCTTCTGAGGGCTCCAGAGACCCACAGGTTCTATGGTCATGGCAGATGGAATTCAGTGCCATGTCAGTTGGCCCTACTTTGGAGTTTGTGTTTCTGTGTGATGGAGCTGGACTCAGATGTGATCTTTGTCCACAAGTCTCTCCTGTTACTTTTACTGGATCTGTAGTTGGTGCTGGGGTTTAATATATACCCAGGGAACTTGAATCTCTGAACTGACCATGTGATAGCCAGGCCCTGAGACTCAATAGACTTCAGCTCCTACACTCTGGTTTATTGGACTTACCCCACTCAGCTAACATGGAGTTGAAGAAGGTCAACCACCACAACAGGGAGCCAAGAGTGCCTACAACTGAAAGCAGGAGGATTGCATCCAGCATCCATGTGGAATCTAAGCCCCCTCTTGATATAGAGGTGGAGTGGACACAACCATTCCAAGGCCCACAGGATGGAGGAATAGAGCATGGATTAGAATGGACTTACTGATATTCTGTTCATGAACTATTGTGATTAGTAATCGAAGAAATGTGGCATTGGTGTGGAGAAAGTGGCCATGGTGGCTGCTGGGGGTAGGGAATGGGAGGAAGAGATGAGATGTGGAGGTGTTTTCGGGACTTGGAGTTGTCCTGGGTGGTGCTGCAGGGACAATTGCCGGACATTGTATGTCCTCCCATGGCCCACTGGATGGAACGTGGGAGAGTGTGGGCTATGGTGTGGACCACAGGCCATGGGGTGCAGCAATGCCCAGAGATGTACTCACCAGATGCAATGGATGTGTCATTATGATGGGGGAGAGTGTTACTGTTGGGGTAGTGGTGGGGATGGTGGGGGTGAATGGGGACCTCATATTTTTTGAATGTAATATTTTTAAAAAATGAATAAATAAAAAATATGAAGACTAATATATTACCAAATTAATAGGAAAATGAAATAGCAATGATGGGTGTAAGGTTTAGAAAGAGAACACACATTAATTTAGAAAAACTCAAAGTAAAAATAAATTGGGGCATTAAAAAATGAAAAATACTGTGAACTTTCTTTTGACATTTTGTCTTTCATCACTGTAATAGGTGTTGCCCTGTATGTACAGTAGGAAGGCAATTTCTTTCATTTCTTCCTCATTGTCTACATCCTTTTTTCCCCCTAATTTTTAATTTTGTCTTCAAAAAAGTTCAGATCACAGTAAAGTTATATATACAATATAAGGGACTCCCATATATCCAACATTAAACACATTTTCCCCTTCTCCAACAAAGATATTTTGACATGTTCATGTCATATTTCCTGTAGCTGATGTACTGATATTGAAACATAGCTATCAAACATGGTTCCATTTTGGTTTACATTATGGTTTAAATTTTAGCCTATAGACTTTGCACATTTTTGGTGAAATTCAACATATCCTATATCCATCATTCCATTGCTCCCCAGCTACCCTGCTTCCATCTATTCTATTCCTCTCTCCCCTCTCCTCATGGTCCAAAGTGACAAGCAAGCTTCACTGATTGAAGGACCAGATTAACAGATACTTGCAGCAATGCTGAGGCCTGACATACTAGACTGTCCTCCCCTGTTGGGAGCTACCAATTCTCTCAAGAGACACAATGCCCTCTGTTTGAGAACATCAGGCCTCCCCAGGATGTGGGTACACCTTCCCACTCATTGTATGGTCTCCATGCAATAATATAACACACTATGACAAGATGAGCACTCACACACTCCCTGGGAGACTACCCCTGTGCCAGATGCCCCCCCTTAAGTACCTTAAACAGGTAATCCTTCCTTATTCTATTTTCTAAAGAGTTTTCTCAACATTATAGATTCAACCACGTACCCTACAATCTCCCATGTTCAACTGTTCCCCTCAACACTCCCCCAATTCCTTGGACCATCTGACCATCCTCCATCCCTAGCCCCCCTCAAGCCTGCAAAGCCCCACCCAATAGTGCCCCTATGCCCCAGTCTCATCCCTTCCCTGTACAAATACTTAACCTCTACTTTATCATAGATTTCACCCTTGTAGGTCTCCTCTACCCCCCCAATTTCTTGTAAGCCTATCATCCAGTCTCTAGCTCTTTGAGACAGCTTCATTTGCTTATTTCTTATCAGAGACATGTAGTATTTGTCCTTCAATGCCTGGCTTGCTTTACTCAACACAAGGTCCTAAAGATTCATCAATGTTATTCCATGTGTTTGTACTCTATTCCTTCTTATAGCTGTGTAGTATTCCATTGTGTGTTTATACTACATTTTGTTTATCCATTCATCTGTTGATGGACATTTGGGTTGATTCCAACTTTGGTAAAAAATGAATAATGGTGTTATGCACATTGGTGTGCATACATCAGTTTATGTCCTTGTTTTCAGTTCTTTTGGGTATATACCCAGCAGTGAAATTGCTAGGTCATATGGCAAATACATAGCTAGTTTTTTGAGAAATGGCCAAACTGTCCTCCAGAATGGCTGGATCTTTCTGCATTCCCGCCAGCAGTGGATGAGTGTTCCCATTCCTCCACGTCCTCTCCAGCATCTGCAGTCTTCTATCTTTTTGATAGCTGCCAGTTATATGGGAGTAAGATGGTGTCTCATTGCAGTTTTATATTAAAGATTTACTTAATTTATTTCTCTCCCCTTCTCCCGCTTTGTCTGCTCTGTCTCTCTATTCGCTGTGTATTCTTCTGCATCCGTGTGCAATATCAGGTGGCACCAGACAACTGCGTCTCTTTGTTGCGTCATTCTTGCTGTGTCAGCTCTCCATATGTGCAGTGCCACTCCTGGGCTGGCTGCATTTTTCCACAAGGGGTGGTTCTCCTTGTGGGGCACACCCCTTGAGCGTGGGCACCCCTACATGGGGGCACCCTTGTATGGCACAGCACTCCTTGCATGCAGTAGCACTGTGCATGGGTCAGCTTATCACATGAGTCAGGAGGCCCTGGGGATTGAACCCTGGGTGCTCATATGGTAGGCAGACACTCCATCTGTTGAGCCACATCAGCTTCCCTCATTGCAGTTTTGATTTGCATTTCCCTAATAGCTAGTGATTTCATGCATCTTTTCATGTCCTTTTTAGCCATTTGTATTTCTTCTTTGGAGAAACATCTGTTCAAATCTCTTGCCCATTTTTTAAATGAGTTGTTTGTCTTTTTATTTTTGAGATATAGGAGTTCTTTATATATGCAGGATATTAGTCTCCTATCAGATATAAGATTACCAAATATTTTCTCCCATTGTGTAGGCTTTCTTTTCACTTTCTTGACAAACTCCTTTGAGGTGCAAAAGGCTTTAATTTTGAGGAGTTCCCATATATCTATTCATTTTTTGCTGATCATGCTTTGGGTGTGAAGTTCATGAATGATTTCCTATTATAAGATCCTGTTGTTGTTTTCCTATGTTGTTTTCCAAGGTCTTTATGGTCTTGGCTCTTATATTTAGGTCTTGAACCATCTTGAGTTGACTATTATATAAGGTGTGAGATGGTAATCCTCTTTCATTCTTTTGCTATATCCAGTTCTCCAGCCACCATTTGTTGAAGAGGTCATTCTTTCCCAGTTGAGCGAGCTTTGTGTCCTTGTCAAATATCAGATGACTATATATGTGAGAATCTATATCCAAACTCTCAATTCGGTTCCATTGGTTAGAGTCTGTCCTTGTGCCAATACCATGTCATTTTGATCACTATAACTTTGTAGTATGTTTTAAAGTCAGGTAGTGTGATTCCTCCAGTTTCATTTTTCTTTTTCAATATGTCTTTGGCTATTCGGGACCTCTTTCCTTTCCAAAGAAATTTCATAGTTAGTTTTTCTAGTTCATTAAAAAATGGTGTGTTGATTTTTATATTGCATTGAATTCGTAGATCAGTTTGGGTAGGATAGACATCTTAATGATATTTATTTATTTTTTCTTTTTTCAAATTCTACTCAATTTATTCATTTAAAAAAATTACATAAAAAAATATGAGGTCCCCATTCACCCCCACCACCCCCACCCCACCACTCTTCCCACAGCAACACTCTCCCCCATCATCATGACACATCCATTGCATCTGGTGAGTACATCTCTGGGCATCGCTGCACCCCATGGCCTATGGTCCACACCATAGCTCACACTCTCCCACTCACACTCTCCATCCAGTGGGCCATGGGAGGACATACAATGTCCGGCAATTGTCCCTGCAGCACCACCCAGGACAACTCCAATTCCCGAAAATGCCTCCACATCTCATCTCTTCCTCCCATTCCCCGCCCCCAGCAGCCACCATGGCCACTTATTCCACACCAATGCCACATTTTCTCGATTATTAACCACAGTAGTTCATGAATAGAATATCATTAAGTCCACTCTAATCCTTACTGTAGTCCTTCTTCCTGTGGACCTTGGTTTGGTTGTGTCCATCCCACATCTATGTCAAGAGGGGGCTTAGATTCCACATGGATACTGGATGCAATTCTCCTGCTTTCAGTTGTAAGCACTTTAGGCTCCATGGTGTGGTGGTTGATATTCTTCAACTCCATGTTAGCTGAGTGGGGTAAGTCCAATAAATGAGAGTGTAGGAGCTGAAGTCTGTTGAGGCTCAGGGCCTGGCTATCATATTGTCAGTCTAGAGATTCAAATCCCCTAGATATATCTTAAACCCTGGCACCAAATACAATTCCAGTAAAGTAGCATGAAAGGCTTGTGAAAAGAGATCACATCTGAGTCCAGTTCCATCACGCAGAAACACCAGCTCCAAAGAAGGGCCATCTGACATGGCAGTGAACCCCATCTGCCATGACCATAGAACCCATGGGTCTCTTTAGCCCTCAAAAGAACCAATACCTGGGGTTAATGATATTTAGACTCCCTATACATGAACAGGGAGTATTCTTCCACTAATTTAAGTCTATTTTGATTTCCTTAAACAGTGTTGTGCAGATTTCTGTGTATAAGTCTTTTATATCTTTAGTTAAATTTATTCCTAGGTAATTGATGTTTTAATTTACGATTGTAAATGGTATTTTTTTCTTGTTTCCTCCTCGGATTGCTCATTATTGGTGTACAGAAATGCTACTGAGTTTTGCACATTGATCTTATAACCTGTGACTTTACTGAAATCATTTATAAGTTCTAGAAGATTTTTGGTAGACTTCTCAGGGCTTTTATGTATAGGATCATGTCATCTGCAAATAGTGAAATTTTTACTTCTTCCTTTCCAATTTGGATGCCTTTCATATCTGGTTCTTGCCTCAGTGCTTGAGCAAGTACTTCTAAGAGAATATTAAATTGGAGGAGTGATAGTGGACATTCTTGTCTTGTTCCTGATCTTAGAGGGAAAAATTTTAGGATTTCACCATTGTAAATGATATTGGCTGTGGGTTTTTCATATATACCCTTTATCCTGTTCAGAAAGTTCTTTCTATTCCTATCTTTTGCAGTGTTTTTATCAGGAAAGGGTGCTGTATTTTGTCAAATGCTTTTTCTGCATTTATAGATATGATCATGTGATTTTTTCCCTTTGATCTGTTTATGTGGTGCATTACATTAATTCATTTTCTTATGTTGTACCATCCTTGCATACCAGGAATGAAACCCACTTGGCCAGGGTGTAGAATTCATTTAATGTGTTGTTGAATATGATTAGGAAGCATTTTATTGAGGATTTCCACATCTAGGCTCATTACAGTGATTGTTCTGTAATTCTCGTTTCTTGTGGTGACTTTGTTTGGCTTTGGTATTAGGGTAATGTTGGCATCATAGAATGAGTTAGGTAATGTTCCTTCTATTTTGATTTTTTTTGAAGAATTTAAACAAGATTAGTGTTATTTCTTTCTGGAATTTTGGGTAGAATTCACCTGTGAAGCCATCAGGTCATAGCTCTTCTTTGTTGGAAGGTTTTTAATGACTGGTTCTGTCTCTTTACTTGTGACTGGTTTATTGAGATCATCAATTTCATCTTTTGTCAATGTAGGCTGCTTAGGTGTTTCTAGGAATTTGTCCGTTTCCTCTAAATTGTTCTTCTTCTTGACATGCAGTTTTTCAAAGTATGCTCTTATAATAGTCTTTATTTCTGTGAGTGATACTATCCCCTTTTTCATTTCTTATTTTGTGTATTTGCATCTTCTCTCTTTTATTCTTTGTTAGTCTAACTAAGGGTTTGTCAATTATACTGATCTTATAAAAGAACCAGTTCTTTGTTCTGTTTATTTTTTCCAGCACTTTCTTATTTCGATTTCATTTAGTTCTGCTCTGATCTTTGTTATTTCTTTCTTTCTTCTTCCTTTGGGGTTAGTTTGTTGTTTTTTTTAAAATAATTCCTCAAGTGTGCAATTAGGTCTTCATTTTTAGCTCTTCTTTTTTGATGTGTACATTTATAGCTATGAATTTCCCTCTTGGTACAGCTTTTCTACATCCATAAGTTTTGATATGTTGAGCTGTCATTTTCATTAGTTTCAAGGTAGTTACTGATTTCTTTTGAGATTTCCTCCTTGACCCACTCTTTGTCTAAGAACGTGTTGCTTAATTTCCATATCTTGGTGCTTAATCTGGGTCTCTGGCCCTTGCAGATATCCAGCTTCAATCCACTGTGGTCAGAGAAATTATTTTGAATGATTTCAATCTTTCTGAATTCATTGAGACTTTCTCTATGGCCTAGCATGTGCTCTATCTTGGAGAATGATCCATGTGCACTTGAGAAGAATGTATATCCTCCTGTATTTGGGTGTAGTGTTCTGTATATGTCTATTAGGTCCAGCTCCTCTATTATATTGTTGAAAGTCTTTGTTTCTTTATTGATTCACTGTTGACATGTTCTGCCCAATGGTGATAGTGGTATATTAAAGTGGCATATTAAAGTCCCCCACTATAAGGCATCTATTCCTTCACTTAGTTTTTCCAGGGTTTGCCTAACATATTTGTAGGCACCCTGGTTAGGGGTATAAAAGTTTATGATTGTTCTTTCTTCTTGATGTATTATCCCTTTCACTAATTTATAGTGTACATCTTTGTCTCTCACAGTAGATTTGCTTTTAAAGTCTATTTTGTCTGGTATTAATATAGCTACTCCTGCCTTTTTGGTTATTGTTTGCCTGTAAGATTTTTTTTCAGCCATTCACTCTCCACCTCCTTGAATCCCTGGGTCTAAGATGTGTTTTTTGTAGACGGCATATACATGGGTCATATTTCCTTATCCATTCTTCCAATCTGTGTCTCTTGATATGTGAGTTTATTGCATTGTCATTCAGTGTTATTACTCTCAAGGAATTACTTATATTAGCCATATTTTCCTTGTATTTGTGTTTGTTATATATTTCTGCTTTTTTTCTCTCTTTTTGTCTCTTTAGTTGTTCTTACACTCTCCTCCAACTCTGTCTCTCCTGTTTTTTTCTTTTCTCCTGCAGAACTCTCTTTAGTATTTCTTGCAAGGCAGGGTTCTTGTTGGCATACTCTTTATTTCTGTAATCTGTGAATATTTTGAACTCTCAATCATTTTTGAAGGCCTGCTTTGTTGGATAGAGTATTCTTGGTTGTAAATTTTTTCTTTTAGTACCTCGACTATGTCATGCCACTGCCTTCTTGCCTCCTTGGTTTCAGATGAGAAATCAGCACTCAATCTTATGGAGCCTCCTTTGTATGTGATGGTTCTCTTTTCTCTTGCTGCTTTCAGTACTTTCTCTTTGACTTGAGCATTGGATAATTTGACAAGTATATGTCTTGGAATAGACCTGTTGGGATTTATGCTGTTTGGGGTGCATTGTGCTTCCTGGACATGTACATCCATCTCCCTCAATAGGTTTGGGAAATTTTCAGCCATTATTTCCTCCAATACCCCTTCTGTCCCCTTTCCATTTTCTTCACCTTCTGGGATACTTATAATGCATATGTTTCCATGTTTTGTGTTGTCATTCAGGTCCCTAAGTTCCTGCTGGATTTTTTCCATCTTTTTATTGATCAATTCTCCTATCTGTTTGATTTCACATGTACTGTCTTCCACATCACTAATTCTTTCCTCTGCCTCTTCAAATCTGCTGTTATTTGCTGAGAGTGTATTTTTGATTTCTTGGATTGTGCTGTTCATCCCCATCATATCCGTTATCTGTTTCTGTATGTTTAAACTTTTCTACTGTATTCTTTCCAAGTGTTTCCTTAATATTCTTAATCTCTTCCTTCACTTCATTAAATTGGTCTATGATATACATTTTGAGAACTTTGATTAGTTGTTTGATGTTCTGCTCCTCTTCCTGGTTTTTAGTTTGTTCATTGGATTGGGCTGTGTTTTCCTAATTATTGGTGTGGTTTGTAATTTTTTGTTTTGCTGTCTGGTCATCATTTTTACCTTGATGTGTTTATTCTGTTGATTATCTTCTCTGTCTAGTCTTTGGGGTTTATTTCAGTGTTGTTTTTGTGTGCATGTTAAGTCTTCTCTTTGATGCTTTGTTCTTCTTATTCTAATTCCTTGTTGTTGTCTAAGTTCCTTTGAATGAAAATATTAGGGCTGAGGAAAGGAAAAGAGGTAAGAAAATAAAAAGTATAATAGTAGCATTGATAGTAAATATTGGCAGAAGAGCCATGTGAGATCTAGGAGAATGAATATTTAACTCATGTAAGCTGTGTAGAATTAAAACAGTAAAAAAGTGGAATACCTATAATGAGGTGGTAAACTGAATATGGGGAAGAATGTAGTATGAATTAAAAGGCCAGTGTGATCAGGAGACAGGGAAAGAGAAAAGAAAGGACTGTACTATAAAGAGTGAATAAAAATAGAAAACAGAATAGAGGTGTTAGAAATAAAAAGTCAGAAAAATTGGTGGCTAAAAAAGAGAGGTGAAATTTAAGAGAAAACAACAGACAATGGAAGGGAAAAAGATATAAAGGAAAGGGAGTAGCATTGGTAGCCAAAATCAATACATACAGAAAAGAGGAAATTAAGGATGAGGAAGCACAGCAAATAAGAAACAATGGCTGCAGCACCTTAAAGAAACAAACAAAAAAGAAAAAAAGGGAGGGGGGGAAGGTAAAAGAAAATAAAAAAGGGCCATGAGTGGATAAAGAGGAAGGAAAGACAAGAAAATGAACCAACAAAAAGGACCAGATAGAACCTCAAGCAAGGAATTCTCTTCGCAATTGAATAAACAGCTTAGGAGTCTACCCTTCCCCCTTTCATCATCCTCACTTCCTTCTCTCCCAGGGAAGCAGGAAGTCTGTGGGAGCACTCACTTTGGACATTCAAATGGTATCCTGGTGAACAAAGTCACCACAGAAGATAATGACTCTTAGTTTCTTTGAGAGAGAGCACCCATATCTTGCCAGGAACCCAAAATATGCTATTGGAAGCTTACAAAGCATGTCCTGCTGTCTCCCTCCCTTAGCAGTGCTACAGAGGACTAGTTAATGTTCTGATTCCATCCTCTCCCAGACCAAGTTTCCCTATCCCAGGACTTTTAGGTAAATCAGTCTCTCTCAGCAGATTCACCTCTCCTCTCTTCCTAGCCTCTCTCCAAGTCAGCTGGTATGCTACTCCAAGCTTGAAAAAAGGGGGGAACCAGAAAATTTTTTTGTCTTTATTTATTTTTTAATGTTACATTAAAAAAATATGAGGTCCCATATTCCCCCCCCCACCCCACTCCTTCCCCCATAACAACAACGTCCTTCATCATCATGAGACATTCCTTGCATTTGGTGAATACATCTCTGAGTACCGCTGCACCTCATGGTCAATGGTCCACCTCATAGCCCACACTCTCCCACAGTCCACCCAGTGGGCCAAGGGAGGACATACAATGTCTGGTAACTGTTCCTGCAGCACAACTCAGGACAACTCTAAGTCCCAAAAATGCCCCCACATCACATCTCTTCCTCCCACTCCCTACCCCCAGCAGCCACCATGGCCACTTTCTCCACACCAGTGCCACTTTTTCTTCGATTACTAATCACAATAGTTCATGAATAGAATATCAGTAAGTCCACTCTAATCCATACTCTATTCCTCCATCCTGTGGACCTTAGAATGGTTGCATCCACTCCACATCTATATCAAGAGGAGGCTTAGATTCCACATGGATGCTGGATGCAATCCTCCTGCTTTCAGCTGTAGGCACTCTTGGCTCCCTGGTGTGGTGGTTGACCTTCACCTCCATGTTAGCTGAGTGGGATAAGTCTAATAAACCAGAGTGTAGGAGTTGCAAGTCTGTTGAGGCTCAGGGCCTGGTTATCACATGGTCAGTTCAGAGATTCAGGTCCCCTGGGTATACATTAAACCCCAGCACCAACTACAGTCCCAGTAAAAGTAACAGGAGAGACTTGTGGACAAAGATCACATCTGAGTCCAGCTCTGTCACACAGAAACACAAACTCCAAAGTAGGGCCAAATGACATGGCACTGAACTTCATCTGTCATGACCATAGAATGTGTGGATCTCTGTAGCCCTCAGAAGAACCAATACCTGGGGTTGTCTCTACATTATCTGTCTCTGGGACTCTGCTCAAGTGTGCATAAGGGCAACCTCTTTGATACCCTCCTGGCTCTTTTTGGAGACTCATAGCCAAATTATCTCATTTGTCCTTTCCTTTTCCCCCTTTGATTCAGGTCAAAAAGCATTTTTAACTCCTGGTATTATATGTAGACTGAGATATTCTGCTGGTCTGAGTTGACCCTTTTATTCAAGGCCATTTTCTAGTTACATCATTGGCTGGTACTTGGTAGTAATCCCTCGGTGCCAGGGAGGTTCATCCCTAGGAGTTATCTCCCACGCTGGGGGGAAGGCAACACATTTACATGCTGAGTTTGGCTTCGAGACTGGCCATGTTTGAGCAACACGGAGGTTCTCAGGAGGTAACTCTTAGGCACCCTGTAACTCTAGGCCTTGTTCTTATTTCAGGTGCACAGGCTCACAAGCATAGTCATTAGTATCAAGGGCTCATTGTTGGACCTTCCTTCTATTTTGGTCTTTGCTGTTGCACTTGGGGGATTGTTGCTGTTACTGTAGGGACTGTGATAGAGCTCCCCTGGCTAGGAACTCAGCATTCCCTCAGTTTTTAATTGTAACCACTATGAAAATATCCAAACATTTTTATGTATCCTGGATATATGCCCTGTAGAACTCCCTGCCAACCATGTGGGGGACCAGAAAATTTAACTTGCATTCCTCAGAGTTCCTCTGCACCCCTCACCAAAACCCTCCCACTCTCAGAGTTTTTCTGAGACCAGAGGGCTAGGGAAATGCCTGAGTTTGGGGAGTGCTGGGTTCAGGGAATGCGGGCTTGGGAGAATGCGGGTTAGGGGAATGTGGGTTTGGGGAACGTGGGTTACGGAGAATGCAGGGTTAGGGCAATGGAGGTTCTGGGAACATGGGTTTGGGGATTGTGTGTTTGGGGAACACAGAGTTTGTGAAGGTGACCGTGTGACCAACAGTGTTCAGGGAATGCTGTGGCTATCAGCCCTAGGGAAAGGGTTTTGCCTTCTCACAGTCTCAGGCTCAAGTGTCAGAAATCTGTGGTTTTACCTTGAGCAAGCTCTACTTTTGTTGTAGTTTCTCCATATCAATGTCCATATACTTCCTGCTTTGTAGGTTCCTAGAACTGCTCACTCAGGCAGGTTCTGTCCCTACACAGCTGATTGTTTTGCAGGAGAGATGGCAAGGGTGCACTCACTTGGACGCCATCTCGCCCTACACTCCAAAAATTTCTGATAGTGGGAGGATGGTGTAGATGTATTTCTCCTTATTTACCCAGCTAAGTGTGGCTAAAAACTCTGGACTTCACATATAAAACCAGCGTAAGAAGATGCTCAAAGGAGGAGAGAAGGCAGACTAGCTATGAATGCTCACATATGCCAAACCATATACTGGAGGTTTTGGCAACCCAGAAACACCAAATAGCACAGACAAAATGAAAAGTCCCCCCAAAAGTCGTCTTTCTAACCAAAGCACAAGAAAAATGGCATTCTTGCAGGATAGAAAATGTTAGACAATAATAAATATAATATCCTTACCCCCACCTGCAAATGTTGAGGGGAACACTTAAGTTTCCACCATTCCTTGGCTGTTGTGTCATCTTGTGTCAGCTCTCTGTGTGTGCAGCACCATTCCTGGGCAGGCTGCACTTTCTTTCACTCTGGGCAGCTCTCCTTACGGGGTGCACTCCTTGTGCGTGGGGTGCCCCTACGCGGGGGACACCCTTGTGTGGCATGGCATTCCTTGTGGTCATCAGCACTGTGCATGGGCCAGCTTCACATGGGTCAAGGAGGCCCGGGGTTTGAACCGTGGACCTCCCATGTGGTAGACGGGTGCCCTAACCACTGGGCCAAGTCCGCCGCCCCACTCTGCATTTAATTGAGGGAGTTCTTTAATCCCACATGGCCAGTGGAGGGGAATCTCTTGCTTGAAGGTGTAAACTCTCTCAGTTCCTTGGTATGGTGGTTGTCCATCATCTCCTCCTTGTTAGTTGTCCTGAGTGAATCCAATGAACTGGAGAATCTCCACTGAGATTCAGGGTCCAGCTGTCACATGGAGTGTCCCAAGATTTAAGTCTCTTGAATGTACACCTACCAACTCTGGTACTAATTATTGGTTCAAAAGGACAGAAGTGTCATGCATAGGGAAAACACAGCTGAGTCCAACTTGTCACACTGGGGAGCATAAATTCCAAATTAGGGCCCATTGGCAAGGGACCAAACTCCTGTGCTATCTACCCTACCTATAGTGTCTGGATGTCTCCAGAGTCCTCTGGACCCCTTTATTTGGGATAGTAACTATTTTCCTGCCTCATTCTTCAAAATATCCCAGCATCTCTGATCTTGATAGTCTTTGGGTTTATTTGTGGGATTTCTTGGCCTTCTCTCTGGATTCCAATATGGGAAGAACTCATTCCCCATTGCTTTTTTCCTCTGCAGCTAGAAAGATGTCCAATTCATAGCAGGCACATCATATAAGTATTGAATAAAAAAATGAATGCCATCATATTATCTGCTTCTTGTCCAAATTCAGGATATTTTTTCAGTGTTTATGTTTCTTTTATTTAAGAAAGGTTTTGCTTTGTCTCAAGGGCATTCTGGGACCTTAAAAGGCAAAGTCTGGAATAAAATAGAAAAAAAAAGCAAATAGAAAGGCTTTTGGCTGTGTGGGGTGGTATAAGAGAGCTGACGATCTGTTCTGCATTCAACTCACCATAAATCCAAACTGTGCTACGTGACAGGTTATGGGGAATGTAGATTCATTTGATGTTGGCACACATGGAATCTGAGTAGCTGCAAAAGGAGGTGCACCACGAAATCCATCAGAATTTTAAACAACATGAATGATATTGGGTAAAAGTGTAAGACCATGCTAAAAGTTTACCGGTAAACATTGTTTCATTATTTACCAAAATGGTTGCTCTAATTGGCAAATCTTCCATCATCTTATAATTTCTGCACCATCAACAGTGCTGATATTATATTAAACTAAAAAAAATGTTTAGACCTTTGATGTTACTATTTCACTTGCAGAATTCATTTATCTAGACTATATATTTATGTAGGACAATATGATATATTTTATTTTGGCCTTCATATTTTCTAACACATTTTCTTGCAAATAGGAGTATAAAGAATATTGGAAAAATTTATTCTTTCATCTGATTAATTTCCTTAATTGCTAGTGGGTGACCCTTTGCTTAACTGGATTCCATTGTGTGGTAAGATTCAATGCAGGATCTTTACCTTATGAACAGGAATTAAATTATTTTAATTGGTTGTATCAAATACTGGAAAAGCTAAATAAAAGTGTATGATTGATATTTACCTCATCCTCCAGTATTCTCCTCTTTCCTAGTGAATCTTCAGCTCGGTGCTGCATTAGCCTCTCCCACTTTCTCAGGTTAGTAAAAAACATATATTAAAAGTCAGAGATGTGTTTGATTTCAGGAGGACTTTGAGTGTTTTGGTATCATTCAGTGAGTGTTCATTACTTTGATCCTTGTCATTTACAAAGACTAAATAACATCAGAGACTTTTTAAATACAAACAGTGAGTATGGTTTTTCTTAAGCAAGAATGTTAGTAATATGCAAACAAAAGAACATGCAGGAACAAATTATTGAGGAAAAAATATCTTGCATCTGAGGAATTATAATTAAATGTAGTTTGATGTGGCTGAAACCTACATTTGTAGAGGGACAGAATAAACATGAGACCAAAGGGGTAGGCAAGAGCCGAATGGTATAAGCACAAGAATGGCAGTGGAATGTTTGTACTTTACACTGAAAGCAAAGGGGAGCTATTAAAGAGCATGGATGGTTGATTGTGGATTGGGAATGGCACAGAATGTGGGGAACTGAGATAGGAGGCTGTTTTAAAAATCAGGATCAGGAATTACCCAGGCACTGGTTAAGGTTTCTTAACCAAGGTCTATGGCACAAATGAAAAACAGAAACTAGCAAAGGAGTGATGCGCAAAGTTTGGAGGGGAGAAATGAGATCGAGCAAAATACATTCCTTGAAAGCACCCTAATTCATGGATCACAGAAATTGGATCCATGTCTTCTGAATGTATGTCTGTAAGGTTTAGGCAACATGTAAGCAACTCTTAGATGGGCATAGGTCTTGAATCCTGTAAGGGAGTCTTTCCTCTCTGAGTCTACAATCCATTCTCCCATCCAGGTGCAGCGTTTATGAAGGAATACCACCGGAACCTCCAAGCCAGGTTGGGGGGCCTGGGTGGGGTTCTGGTTGACCTTCAGGACTGTGAGGTCCTCCCTGAGAATGAGAAGGAGCTGGTGGAACAGGTACAGACCTGGCAGAAGAGGAATGAGGCCCTGCTGAGGCTGGTGGAGACACAAGAAGAAAAACATAATGAGAGGCACAACAAAGTAGGGAACAGAGGTGGCTTAAGTGATTAGGCATCTAACTTCCACATCAGAGGTTCCAGGTTTAGTTTCCAGTGCCTCCTAAAGAAACAGAGAAGATGAGCACCAAATACAAATAGCAAGGGGTTGGGGAAAAATCAATCAATCAATAAAAAGAAATCCTTTTAAAAAAATTTTCAAGAGCTTTTGTTACTGAGCAAAGGCTGGCTGCCTGATGCACACAAAAATCAATGCTGGGACACCAGGATTTCGAGAAAAAAAAAAAAAGAGCTTTTATTGCAGGGCTGTCAAGCAAAGAGATAGTTTAAAAAAAACTCACATCTGTCTCCCCGAGTTTAAAGAGCTTAGGGGTTTTTATGCGATGCAAACAAAGGGAGGTGGAGATAGTGCAGTCACATATTGACTGGTTATGTTTTGGCTGCAGTTAATAGGACGTGTATAAGCATAGATCATTCGGCTTACAAATGTTATAAATTGTTAACGTGAGACAACAACTACAATAACGAAGTAATGAAATAAGTTGAAGGGAAGGGCTGTAAATATAAGGGACAGGCATCTGTTTAGAGCAATACTATAAATTGTTCAGTTAACAGAATATAACAACAAGTAAAAAAAAATAAGTTAAAATAACTATAATTAGAAGCAAGACCACTGTAGTCTGTGATTATGTGGCAATGAAGGATAGGAATGCCTGAGAGATACACAGTGATCCTTATGATCACCTCTGATCACTGCCTGGAGAGAGTTTCCAGGCCATGGAGAAGGGAGGGAGTCCCAGGCAGTATCTGGCAGCCTTCATGAGTTGCAGAGACAGAACTGTGTCCAGGGGGGACAATGTGGCAGAGTTCACAGGTAGAATATTGGAGAGGAGAGGACTGGGAGGAGAGAATGCCTGCAGTCTGCAAAGGGTACCCACAAATATTCAGCGGAGTACTGATCTGCACATGCTTGTGAGGCTGGAAGAAGAAGCACCTGAAAGAGTTAGAGGAGAAGCAATATGAGAATTTACGTAGGCCTGGGAAAAGTGCCTGCTCCCACCAAGCCACACTGGAAAAGCTCATAATTCACGGGGCACTGGGTTGAGTACTTAGAAGTGGGGTAAAATTAGCCTTAGACCAGATGCCACAGTGCCCCTACCTAACAGTGGTTAAAGTCAAAACCTGTGAAGATCAAACTGTTATGAAGTAATTTAACTATGTCCCAGAACCAAGGCTAGGAATAGTTATAGGAATACAAAAATATCATGCAGAGTAAATCATCCTATTAATAGAATAAACAAGAAAACCCATGTGATCATTTAAAAAGATGCAGAAATAGAATTTGAAAAATTCATCATCCATTTATAATAAATACTTCCAGGAAACTAGAAATAGAAGAAAATTTCCTCAATTTGATAAACGACATTGATGAAAAAACCTACAGCTAACATAATTAATGGTGAGGGACTGAATGGCTTTCCTCCAAGTTTGGGAACAAGCTAAGGATGCCTTTTACCATCACTTCTACCCAGCATTTGTACAATAAGAAAGAAAAAGAATTAAAAGCCACAAAGATGGGAAAGAAACAAGGCACTTTTCTTCATATGGAGGCAACATGATTGTCTACATGGAAAATCCTACGGAATCTACAAAAAAGGTGCTAGAATCAATTGAATTTTGAAAAGTCACAGAATTTAAAATTAACAAACAAAAATCAATTGTATTTCTGTATGCTAGCAAAGAACAATTAAAAAATTACCCATTACAATATGTTCAAAACGATGAAATAGAGAATCCCAATAAAAGATGGGTAGGAACTGGGCATTGAAAAATGTAAAACATTGTTGAGGGAAATTAAAGATCTAAATAAATGAACAGAGATACCTCATTCATGAGCCAGAAGACCCAATGTCATCAAATACCAATTCTTTCAAATGGATCTACTATTCAAAGCAAAAAACAACGCGAATCTCAGCAGGCTTTGTTGGTTGAAACTGACAAGGAGATTCTCAAACTTATAGGGAAATGTCAAGAGCCAATAATAGCCAAAACAGCTGTAAAAAAGAACATTACCTGCCTTCAAACACTATTACATAGATTTCCGATTCTAGGAAGATGGAGTAGACATACTTCACCAGCTAAGTGCAACTAAAAATTCTAGATATTATGAACTTTTTAAAAGCATAAGAAGTCTCTGAAAGTTGAAGAGAAGAGGGTAAACTGGCTAAGGACTCTCCTATATGCAGCTCATATTCTGGAGAAGGTGGCAATGTTGAAACACCAACAAGCACAGGCAAAAAAAGCCCCAAGAAAGGACTTCTCCCTCCAGCCAAAGGCAGAAAAGTGGCAGCATAACAAGATGAAAAATGCTTCACAATTATCCTCCAGCCACACACCAGAGAAAAATTGCAGTTCTATTCTCATTCCCCATCTGTCCCTGCTGAATGGAGAGCTAGACTCCCACTCTTGCTGGGCTGTAACAAAGGCAGAATCTGAGAAGGCCAGGGGATTTTCCTCCTCTTCAGGAGATAACAAGCCCCCTCCCACCACAGTGCCAGTGGAGCCTGTGGGGGGGCCTGGGTCCCCGCCTGTGACAACAAGGCACCTCTCCCCCTCCACACTAGGGTAATAGCAGAGGACGCTTAGTGAGAGTCAGACCTTTCAACTCACTCAGTCCTAATGAGCCTGTCCTCCCCAACCACGTTACGGAGACCACATGGAGAGCGGTAACCAGGCCCCCCTTCCCCTCCCAGCCTGGGTGGTACCAGCTGCGCACTGCTTAATTCCTGACCCACAGAACCAGGAGAGGGGAGAAAAAATTGTTCTAAGACAATAAATTTTGGACAAAACAGCAGTAGCTAAACGGAACGATATGCTATTGATATGTCACAATAATATGATCATGGGCAATTTTTTCACTTGGCTGATATTTTCTGTATTGCTGACAATAAGCATTTATTATTTTCATACACAAAAGATAATTTCAGAGGAATGGACATTTTTTCCTATTTCCATCAGTTCTGTATCTTCCTTTTAACTTTGTATACGCCTTTTTGTGTGTGTGTGAAAACGTGAAATATTTCTTACTGTTGAAAAACAAAACACATAGAAAAATCAAAGATATTTCATAAATAACCTGAATTATTCACTATCTGGTGTTTGAATTTCCTTTATCACACCTAACCATGTAGAAATCCATCACTAAGTATGGGAAATGAGTGCTACCAGAAGTCACTCATTTGATTTTTAATTCCTAGAATGCTAGGAAGTTGAATATATATTAATTCTACTGGAGCCTTGACTATTGAAAATAGCTCTCTTTGTATAATAGCATGTATAATGCCTTAAGTTAAAAATATATGAAGAAAATAGTAAATTAATTTCTTTTTTTTTTTTTTAAGGATTTATTTGTTTATTTCTCTCCCCTTCCCCCCGGTTGTCTGTTCTCTGTGTCTATTTGTTATGTCTTCTTTGTCTGCTTCTGTTGTTGTCAGCGGCACAGGAATCTGTGTTTCTCTTTGTTACGTCATCTTGTTGTGTCAGCTCTCTGTGTGTGTGGTGCCATTCCTGGGCAGGCTGCACTTTCTTTTGCGCTGGGTGGCTCTCCTTACGGGTGCACTCCTTGCGTGTGGGGCTCCCCTACGTGGGGGACACCCCTGCGTGGCAGGGCACTCCTTGCGCACATCAGCACTGCACATGGGCCAGCTCCACACGGGTCAGGCCTGGGGTTTGAACTGCGGACTTCCCATGTGGTAGATGGACGCCCTCACTGCTGGGCCAAGTCCGCTTCCCAGTAAATTAATTTCTAAATTTCTTCTAAACTTGGGTAAAAATCACTGTTTCTTCATTGACACATTTCTTTTTGTGTGTGTGTCTTTATTTTTAGATTTTTATTTCCCCCTCCAACATGCCTCCCTTGTCTGTCTCCTCGATTCTGCTGGCTGTTTGTACTCGTTGTCTGCTTGTCTTCTTTAGGAAGCACCAGGAACCAAACCCAGGACCTCCCAGGTGGGAGGTGGGCATCCAACTGCTAGAGCCACATCCACTCGTGACAGTTTCTTGGAGACTAAGGGAAGAGGAAGGTAAGGCAAGATGTATTTATGGCTGAGAAGCCCAGGAGAAGAAAATTCTCCCTATTAATGTGGAAAGCAATTCTAGGCAACACTACATGTAAAATCTCACCTTCTCACAATAAAGCCAGAAGTCTTGCAAGAGCTCTTCATTCAGGGCACTCAAGTTAAATCTTAATGGTTGTGTTTAATCCTGTGCTTGCATTTAATATTTTATCTATGACTTGAGTTACCAGAATAATGTAAATGCAATTGATGTAACAAAGCACAGGAATTGGGAAAAATGCAAAAATGGGCAGAAAATCCTTTGCCATTAGTGTACAGGAATTTATTGATTGGTCAAATTTTCACAGAACAGCTCCATGGATCAGGGAGTTAGAGAGCAGGTAAGTGGGCTCCAAAGAACTAGCCAAAGGAAAATGAGGAGGTGCCACCTAATTCTGAATGAGGCCTGGCTAAGTAACACTAAAATAAGCAGAACCTGACATTTGCTATCTACTCTTTGACCCTTCTATTTTATAGCCATTTCTTTGGTCCCTTGATTAGTATATAATTTTCCATTCTTTTACCTTTATCTTCTCTTTATCATTGTATTTGAAGTGAATTTCTAGTAAACAGCCTATAGCTGAGGCATTTTTTAAACCCCTTTTGGCAAGCTCTGTTTTTTCATTTGTGTGTTCAGGCTATTTAAATTAATGCAATTATTTTTATGTTAGGATTTAGGTCGGTGGTTTTAAAATTTGTTTTGTATTTGGCCCTTCTCTTTTCTGTTCCTCTTTTCCCTTTGCTATCTTTTATGGGTTATTTAAATATTTCTGAATATATCTTTTGTGTTTTTGATACTTTCTCTTTGTATGTTCTTTAGTGATTATTCCACAGACATGTGTGTGTAAACTTTCAAAAAACTCATGAAGCGACCAGTCTGTTATGTTTATGCAGATATCTACCATTTCTGTTGCTCTTCATTCTTTATGTTCCAAGGCTTAATCTGGTCTCTTCCCTTCTGGATGAATAACTGCCTTTAGCAATTCTTTTAGAGAAAATCTGCTGACTCTGGATTCTCTTAGTTTTCTTTCTTCTGCAAAGGTGTATCTCACCTTCATTGCTGAAAGATCTTTCCTGGATATAAAATTTTGGGATGATAGTTCTTTTTCTTCAGCACTTTAAAAATATTGTGCTATGTCTTTCTGGCCTCCTTGGTACCTAAAGAGACATCTATAGTTATTCATATCATTGTTTTCTTGTAAATAGCAAGTAAATTTTCTCTGGCTGGTTGCAAGGTCATTTGTTCTTTAAAGATCTTTAGTTTTCAGCTGTTTCATTACGATGTGCCTGGGGATAGATTTCTTTGGGTTTATCCTGTTTGAGGATTTCTCAGTGTCTGAAATGTTTAGGTTTATATCTTTTTTCAACATGAGTTTTCAGCCATTATTTCTTCAAATACTTTTTCAGCCCAGCATTCTTTCTCCTCTCCTTCTGGGATACTGACAACACAAATGTTGAATGTTTCTTGTTTTTCTACAGGTCCTTAAGACTCTGTTCATTTCTTCAATCATTTTTGTTTCTATTGTTCTGATTGGGTAATTCCTGCTGATGTACTATCTTTAAGTTCTCTGACTCTTTCCTCTGTCTTCTATATTCTGGTATTGAGCACATTCGCTGATTTTTAAAAATGTTGGTTATCGTGTTTTTTCAGTTATAAAATTTTCATTTGTTTCTTCTTTATATTTACTATTTCTTAGCTGATAATTTTAATTTTAGCATTTCTTGCAAGAGTGCTCATGATTGCTAATTTGAGCAGTTGCTCTTTGGAGTCTTTTTCAGATAATTCCAACATCTGTGTGTCATTGCATTGTTTGTGTCCATTGATTGTCACTTTTCACATGAGCGTAGATGTTTGTGCCTTTCACCAATAGGCTGAGTTATTGTGGTTTGTATTCGGAATTTTTGAATGTTATATTGTGAAACTCAGGGTCTTATTTATTTATTTATTTATTTATTTTAATTGATTTTGTGAAAATATTACATGAAAAAAATATGAGGTCCCATTCAACCCTACCACCCCCACCCCACCACTCCCCCCCCAGCAACCCTCACTCCCATCATCATGACACATCCATTGCACCTGGTAAGTACATCTCTGGGAATCTCTGCACCCCATGGTCAATGGTCCACATCATGGCCCATACTCTCCCACATTCCATCCAGTGGGCCCTGGGAGGATTTACAATGTCTGGTGATTGCCCCTGAAGCACCATCCAGGGCAACTCTAAGTTCCAAAGGCGCCTCCACCTCTCATCTCTTCCTGCCATTCCCCATACCCATCGGCCACCATGTCCACTTTTCCCACTCCAATGCCACCTTTTCTCTGTGGACCTTGGATTGGTTGTGTCCGTTGCACCTCTATGTCAAGAGGAGGCTCAGATTCCACATGGATACTGGATGCAATCCTCTTGCTTTCAGTTGTAGGCCCTCTAGACTCCATGGTGTGGTGGTTGTCCTTCTTCAACTCCATCTTAGCTGAGTGAGGTGAGTTCAATAAATCAGATTGTAGGAGCTGAAGTCTGTTGGGGCTCAGGGCCTGGCTATCATATTGTCAGTCCAGAGATTCAAATCCCCTAAATATATCTTAAACCGCACCACCAACTACAATTCCAGTAAAGTAGCATGAAAGTCTTGTGCAAAGAGATCCCATCTGAGTCCAGTTCCGTCATGCAGAAACACCAGCTCCAAAGAAGGGCCATCTGATATGACAGTAAACCCCGTCTGCCATGACCATAGAACCCGTGGGTCTCTTTAGCCCTCAAAGGAATGAATACCTGGGGTTTTATCTACTTTATCTGTCTCTTAGACTCTGCTCAGTTGTGCTTAAGGGCAATCCTTCTGAAAACCTCCAGACTCTTTTTTAGAGACTCGTAGCCATATAAACTCATTTCTCCTTTCCATTTCCCCCTTACATTAGGTCAAACAGCATTTTAAAGTCATGTTATTATATGTAGACAGGGATATTCTGCTGATCTGCATTGAACCTTCAATTCAAG